>NW_015505524.1:919405-926135 GCF_001515645.1 Sinocyclocheilus grahami
GAGAGGGAACGTCTCCGGTTACTGTCGTAACCTCAGTTCCCTGAGAGACGGGAACGAGACATGGCGTAGCCCGCAGTGTTCACTACTATTCGCCATCTTGGCTGGCATTGGCCAGTGAGAGTTGCAACTTCACTGGCGTTGTGCAATAAGATTTCAGGTAGGTTAGGAAGGAAGGGAGTCCCCAAGGCATTAACGTCATGTCTCATTCCCGTCTCTCAGGGAACCGAGGTTACAACAGTAACCGGAGACGTTTTAAAGGCTTTTTTGGCAAAAAAACATAATGAGTCAATATTTACAGTGTTGACCCTAGTTCTTCATAACCTCTGCAATTTGCTCTGGCATGCTGGATATTAGCTTCTGGTCTGTCCTTGACGTTTTTCTTGGAGAGAAGTGGCTTCTTTGCTGCCCTTCTTGACACTAGGCCATTGTCCAAAAGTCTTGGCCTCACTGTGCATGCAGATGCTCTCACACCAACCTGCTGCTATTCCTGAAAAAGCTCTGCATTGCTGGCGACATGATTCCGTAGCTGACTCCTCAGGAGAAGAGTCCTGGCGTTTGCTGGACACTCTGGGACTTCCTGAAGACTTCTTCACTGCAGTCAAACCTCTCTCTTTGAAGTTCTTGATGATCCGGTAAATAGTTATTTCAGGTGCAATATTCTTTGTAGCAATTTCCTTGCATGTGAGGCCATTTTGATGCAGAGCGATGATGGCTGCACGTGTTTCTTTGGAGGTAACCATTGCTAATAAGAACACCATGATTGGAAGCGTTTCTTCCCTCCATCAGTCTGCTCTTACAATCTATTTAGTATGATTAACCTGACTAGTACTCATTCACACTTTCACATGTGCTGCTGATATGATTAGTCAATTAATGTTAGCTGGTCATTTTGTGTCAGGATCAAAAAACAGTGAAATTATTTTTTTTGTGAAAAGTAAATTATTTGGCCAATGAAACTTTTAGCAATTATTTAAAATGCATCTGATCACTCTACACAATAATCTATAAACAATGTGAATGAACACCACAACAGCTTAAGCAGCAAACTTTGCAAAACACAAAATTTATGTTACTGCCAAAACTTTTGGCCATGACTGTAGGCTGCTCACAGAAAGCCTGCTGTGAGCCCAAAGCTGTGGGCCTCCCCTGGGCAAGCCCGCACTGGGCCTGTTTAGGTTTGGTGTGGGCTAGCCCTAGCCCACTGTGCCCTCAAAAAGCCAGCATGGGCCCCACAATGACATGTTTGCAGGGGAATGCTGTCACTAATGATAACCACTGACAGCTTCAGATTCTAGACACATATGGGCCATGCCCATGGGGGCTGACTGCTCTCGCTATGAGAGCATTGAGTCTAGCACCCACAAACGGTCTCTGTAATGCCTCCAAGCACCTCGTCCAGTTCCGGGTGCCGATGACAATGTGTTTGTTGTGAATTCCATTGTGAATACTGGGCCCATTCAAAAGCGCTCACATAACTGGCTGTTATAGCGAGAAATAAAACACAAAATTTAAGAGCAAAATTCCTCTTCCACTTATTGCGAGTCCCGGGTCCCCACAAGGCAACCCGCCTCCCGAACCAATCCAACCTCTTGTCACACTGGTTGAGGCCTGGCAAGCCATTCCCTGAGTGTCAGGTTGGGTTTTGGGGATAATAAAGTGAGGTTATTCACTCCAATTCGCTCGAAGACCCCCGCGCTTCAGCGGAGTGGTCCACACTTCGGTTAGAGCAACGACACACACGTCCTGCACTCCGACATAAAGAATTTGCTGAAAAAAGGAGCAAAGAGGTGGTTCCTCCGGCCCAGAGGCAGAGTCAGGCTTCTACAGCTGTTACTTCCTCGTCCCCAAAAAGGATGCCGGCCTACAGCCCATCCTCGATCGCAGACATCTGAATCGCGCCCTCATGAGATGGCCATTCAAGATGATTACACTGAAACAGATCCTCTCGCAAATCCACCCAGAGGACTGGTTCTTTTTTCTGGACACGAAAGACGCCTACTTTCATATCCAAATAGCCCCCCATCACAGGACATTCTTGACATTCGCCTTCGAAAGAGTGACTTATCAATATATGGTCCTTCCCTTTGGGCTGTCCCTGGCTCCATGCAATTTCACGAAGTGCATGGATGCGGCTCTTTCCCCTCTATGACAGACTGGAATCTACGTTCTCATCTACCTCGATGACTGGCTCATTCTGGCCCAGTCGGAGGCAGAGTCACTATATCATAAGCCCTTCTCCTCAGTCACTTGAAATGCCTGGGGCTCAGAGTGAACTCTGCCAAGAGCGCACTGTTTCCCAGCCAGCAAGTCTCGTTCCTGGGAGCAGTGTTCGACTCGGCTCAAATGAACGCGCCCTGATCATACAGAGGCTCATGTCCTCCTTCAAGGCTGGTGCCTCTCACCCCCTCAAGAGGTTTCAGAAAAGAGGTTTCATGGCTGCAGCATCTCCAGTGCTACAGTTGGGCCTGCTGCGAATGCGCCCCCTCCAGCACTGGCTGAAACCGTGGGTTCCATCCTACGCGTGGCGTCATGGACGCCTGATTATCAGGGTAGATCAGGCCTGTGTAATGGCCCTGACCCCCTGGATGAACACTCAATGGATGGAACAGGAATGTCCCCTAGGAATGGTCTACAGGAGGAAGGTGGTTTCAACAGATGCTTCCAAAACAGGTTGGGGATCTCTGTGCGAAGGGAAACCGACGTTCGGCCACTGGTCGATAGTGGAAAGTTCAACTGCCTCGAAATGTTAGCGGTATGGCGGGACTGTCAAACCTTCCTACCAGACCTCAAGGGACATCATGTCTTGGTCCATTCGGACAGCATGAATTTGGTGTCCTACATAAATTGCCAGGGGGGACTATCCTCGAAGCGGCTCCTTGTACTAGTAGAGCGCCTCTTGGAATGGGCCCAGCTAAACTTGCGTTCACTGAGAGCAACACACATTCCGGGCATATTGAACCAAGGAGCGGATATGTTGTCACGAAGCAAGGTCCCCTCAGAAGAGTGGATGCTTCATCCGCAGACAGTTAAAAAAATGTGGGAAGTCTTCGGCAGGGCGGAAGTAGATCATCTTCGCCTCGGAAGACAATTCTCACTTCCCAATCTATTTTTCCAAGGACAAGGATGTGTTGGCCCACAACTGGCCGAACCTCCTTCTCTATGCTTTTCCCCCGGTTGCCCTGATTCCACAGGTAATCAGTCAGATCAGGGAACAGAAATGCAAAGTGCTCCTGGTGGCTCCACTCTGGAGAAACCAGCATTGGTTGGCAGAGCTGTCGCAGCTGCTAATAGCAGCCCTGTGGCCTATTCCCCTGAGGTGAGATCTCCTCTCCCAGGCTAATATGACGATATGACACCCCAGGCCAGAGCTGTGGGCCTTGCACCTGTGGCCACTCGATGAGAGCCTATTAGTCTCCCAGAGTGTGTATTGAACACCATTTCTCAGGCTAGAGCTCCGACGACAAGATGCCTCTACGCCCTTAAATGGTTAGCGTTCTCTGCCTGGTGCTTAAACCGCGGCGAGAACCGCTCACTTGCGACTTATCAGTGATACTGTCCTTCCTGCAGGAGCTGTTGGCCAAGGGACGCACCCCGTCCACGCTCAAGGTCTATGTTGCGGCAACAATGGCTTCTCATGCCCCTATAATGGGTCAATCGGTCGGCAGGAACAACCTTGTTGTTCATTTTCTGAGGGGAGCCAGGAGGCTAAATCCGCCCTGGCCTCTCACTGTCCCTATGTGGGACCTGCCACTGTTCTGAGGGCCTTGAAGAGCCCTCCCTTCGAGCTGCTGCAGTCCATCGACCTTCGGTCCCTGTCATTTAAAACCACTCTGCTACTAGGTCTAGCATCGGTCAAGCGAGTGGGGGACTTGCAGACACTTTCTATAAGCCCTAATTGCCTGGAGTTCGGGCCTGGCGACTCCAAGGTCATCCTGAAACCAAGGCATGACTATGTACCTAAGGTGCTCTCGACTCCATTCAGTGCACAGGTTATCAACCTCTCTGCGCTTCCTCCCTCAGAGGAGGACCAGGAGTTTAATTTATTCTGACCCGTTAGGGCTCTGAAGGTCTACATCGAGCATTCCACCCAGTTTAGGCAGTCAGAACAACTCCGGTTGTTTGCTTCGGTGGCCATGCTAAAGGACACCCGGTCACGAAGCAGAGACTTTCTAAGTGGATAACTGGCGCTATTTTGCTAGCCTACTCTTCCTTGGGCCTACAATGCCCCGTTGGAGTACGAGCCCACTTAACTAGAGGCATCGCCTCTTCGTGGGTGTGATCTAGTGGCATGACCATTGCAGAAATTTGTGCGGCGGCCGGCTAGGCCTCACCGTCCACTTTGCTAGGTTCTATAACCTGGATGTCCCTGCCTTGCAGGCAAGGGTTCTTTCTGCTTAACAGGCACGCAGTTCGCTCTGAGTGCAGTTTGGATGTAATATGCTCTGACCTATCAGAGAGCTTACTTGTGCGCTCTCGGGCCCCATGGGCGCTGAGGCTGCGCAAGTCTTCTGGAACGATCACTCGGCTGGGTGAGGCCTTCATGAGGCTTAGCCTGTTAAGCCTGGAGGAATTTATTGTTCTTGTTCTCTTGGGCTCTGAGGTGCTTAAGACAAGAATTATCATTGTTGTTCCTCTGCCATGGCACGGCGTGATTATACTGTTCCCATAGCATCTAGCAAAGATGCAGTACGAGTGTAGCATCGAAAGGGAACGTACTCGGTTACAAGATACGAGAACGAGTGCTGCGTTGCTAGCCGTGCCATGCAGCTGCATGACTCAGTCGTCACTTCAGTCGAAGTAACCTGAATCGTATGGCGAAGCGGCTGCTTATATAGCCAGATGACTCCACCCATTCTGGCGGGTTTGGCGGTGCCGAGCCATTGGTTTGTTTTTTTAAAACATACTGCACGAACCAATGGCCGTGCTGTTTCACTGCGTGATTGAAAAAGGCTTCAGTTCAGGAGAAAAAAGGACTTTTCCCATAGCGTCTAGCAAAAACGCATTGGTAACTCATGTGTGTTTTTAACATAAGCTTGTGTGTGAATGAGAGCTTAGTTTAGTACTCACATGCTGTGATAGCGGCTTTTTGTCCGTGTGCTTCGGATGTGTGCTCTCAGAAAACCGGTTATCAGAAGTTTAAACTCATATGGTTTAAAATGTAGCAGGTACGAGCTGTAATGGCGCAGCTCTATTCTGGAAAAGGGGGTGGGGAGCAGCAACTCATTTGCATTTAAAGAGACAGGCCCGAAAAAACAGCGTGTTTCGGATTCCACTCAAAATAGGCATTTTCAAAATGATATAATAAATGGTATGTGGAGTATTTTGAGCTGAAACTTCACAGACATATTCTGGGGACACCAGAGACTTATATTACATATTGTAAAAAGGGGCATAATATGTCTCCTTTAAATGCTTTATTCTATTTAGAGGAGATGGGTAAGGTAGATGCACAGAAATGCAAATAAAGGCATTTTATTTTTTTCACATTTAAATATAAATATTCAGTAATATTCTATTTGGATACCTGACACATGCGCCTAACAAGTTTTTAAAAAAAATGTATTTAGTTATTTATTTAAATTTAGGAGTGTATCGAAGCCCGTTTCTATGGAAGCCCATTTCCACCACTGAATAAAAAATAAAACAATGTTATTGCGACTTTTTATCTCACAATTCTGAAATTTCTTCTCAGAATTGCGTGATACAAACTTGCAATTGCAACTTAAAAAGTCATATTGTGAGATATAAACTCGTAATTCTGAGAAATAAAGTCAGAATTGCGTGATATAAACTCGAATTGTCAGCAATTCTAAAAGAGAGAGGGGCTCAAAAAACGAAAAACTTCAAATACAAACAACATAAAAACATGACTTAGAAAATTCCCCAGCTATCAGGTTATTTTACTAAAGCTGATGATGGAGTGGAAGTTGCTGGAACAGCAAGTGAACCGGGCACACGGAGCAGATAAAAACAATGTCATCATCCACACAGATTTTAGGTTAGTTTGATTATTAACTGGATTTATATTGTTTTTGTGTTTGAACAAACTATATTAATTTAAGGGCTGGGCGATAATCCGGTAGAAATATATCAATCGTTGATTGAAGCGCGTCATGATGTAGGATAGTCTAAGCTTATTATTTCAAAGCATTTTTAAGCCGGTTTTAAAACAAATGGTTTATACTGTTCATGGACATTCATAGCTATTTCAACAAAAAAACATCAAATTTGAAATGTAACGCAGGGAATTCTGGGAATGTCAATTTACGGTTATTCACTGTAAATTATACAGTCTTATTCACTTCCAAAAACGGTATACTACCGTAAAATTAATGTCCAATACATGTAATGTCCAATACAGTTTTTCATTGTATAAAGTAGGGGAATTTACCGTTAACCATTTAACAGGATTTTACTGTAGCATTTTTACAGTCTTTTACTGTTAAATTCACAGTAATTTTTTACAGTATATGTGTCAAAATGCCCGTCTTTGCGAGTATCCTCGTAAACACAGTTATTTGTGTCTTAAATAAATGTTGATAGTTAAAGATAAAGCATGTGTTAGGCTATATGAGATCCTTAGCCTATATGATGAGATCTTAAAAGGATATTCACCCAAAAAGGAAGATACTGTCATCATATACTTACCCTGAAATTGTTCTAAACCTCTATGAATTTCCTTTTCCTCCTCAACATAAAAGAAGATATTTTGAAGAATGATCATAACCAG
>NW_015505524.1:926868-928562 GCF_001515645.1 Sinocyclocheilus grahami
TACCCTGAAATTGTTCTAAACCTCTATGAATTTCCTTTTCCTCCTCAACATAAAAGAAGATATTTTGAAGAATGATCATAACCAGTTTCTGGTCCCAACTGACTCCAATAGTGTTTTTTTTTTTTTTTTTGTGAGTAGTGAGGGCCGAGCAACTGTTTGGTTACCAATATTGTTCCAAATATATTCTTTTATGTTCAACAGCATGAAGGAATCTCATACAGGTTTAGAACATCAACAGAATTTTTGGGTGAACTATAACGCAGCCTAATATATATAAAAATCTTATTTAAAGCTTTATATATATATATTTTGATGTCCAGGGTATAACGGGGCTAAAGGCGCCCCGGGGTAAAAGGTGCCTTTGATATTATTTTCATCTAAACCACTAGATGGCACAAAAACGTGGCGTAGCACTTTCCGAAACATTGGCTTTTCAAGATGCACGTGTATATTTGTCTGATCTTTGACGCGATCGCACGCAGCAGTGCAAAGTTGATTCTGTGCTTACTTGATCTAATATTTTATGTTTTTTTAAATGTTGTAGATTTAACGGGATAGTTCACCCAAAAATGAAAATTCTGTCTCATTTACTCACCCTCATGACGTTCCAAACTTGTATGAGTTGCTTTCTTATGTTGAACACAAAAGAAGATATTTTGAAGATTGCTGGTAATCAAACAATATTTCCATAGTATTTCTTTTTCCTACTATGGAAGTCAATGTCTTATTTTATGTTCAACATAAGAAAGCAACTCATACAGGTTTGGAACGACATGAGGGTGAGTAAATGATGACAGAATTTTCATTTTTGTGTGAACTATCCCTTTAAGTAGCAAATGAGAATCGCTAAAAATTAATGCATATATTTTGGGACAAAGGTCTTCTTTATGATTTTCAGTTTTGTTTAAGATAATTAAAGCAACAGGTTTTTTTTAAAACAACATTCTTTTTAACGAAAGAATATGTAAAAGTATGGTATTTGGAATAAAAAGCGCCCCTGCTGTTGGGGCTAAATGCGTACAGTAATTAACATGATAATTAATAGATGGCTGACTTTTCCATTTGTTGACATGACATGGTTAGATTCAGATGGTAAATAATATATATTATGTTGGGTGTCCATATTAGAGATAATCACCATGTTTAGAATGAAACCATCAAAAACATGATATTAATCATATCATATAATGAAATATAATTTGTTGTTACTACTGTAAATATATACTCAATTATTATTGGATCTCCTTCAATACTTTCAGAATCTTTACTTATTAAAACGATTTTGTTTCTGTATTTTAAAATATCTTTTTTATATTAACACATTTTAATGACAGCATATTTATTGGGGAAAAAATTAATACTTTTATTTTTCAAAATAAGCAGAAAATAGTACAAACTTTGCTAAAGTGATTGTTTTGAACAAGTATTAACTTAGACATTATTTTAAAAAAAACATTATTTTAGTTGAAGTACTTGTATAAATACTGTGTGCCTTTTACCCCGTGCTGGTGAGCCTTTTATCCCGTGTGTGGGGTAAAAGGCCCCTCTTGCCACCTCATACATTTATACGATTTTTAAACAAAATAAGCAACTTGAATGATATATTTTCACACAAAATCTGTTGCTCCATTAATGTTCAATACAAAGTATACATTTTTTCTTAAGGTGGGCCTTTAGCCCCATTGTACCCTATA
>NW_015505524.1:928839-947426 GCF_001515645.1 Sinocyclocheilus grahami
CAGAAAATAGTACAAACTTTGCTAAAGTGATTGTTTTGAACAAGTATTAACTTAGACATTATTTTAAAAAAAACATTATTTTAGTTGAAGTACTTGTATAAATACTGTGTGCCTTTTACCCCGTGCTGGTGAGCCTTTTATCCCGTGTGTGGGGTAAAAGGCCCCTCTTGCCACCTCATACATTTATACGATTTTTAAACAAAATAAACAACTTGAATGATTTATTTTCACACAAAATCTGTTGCTCCATTAATGTTCAATACACAATAATGATATATATATATAGGGTACAACGGGGCTAAAGGCCCACCTTAAGAAAAAATGTGCCATTCACTGAGCCTAAAATGTATAAATTGTAGAAAAAATATATACGTAATATGAATTACGCAGGGAATGGCACATTTTTTCTTAAGGTGGGCCTTTAGCCCCATTGTACCCTATATATATATATATATATATGTATATGTATATGTATATATCATTATTGTGATGGGGGGCCCTGCAGTAAGTCATAGCCCCGGGGCCCAGTGCGGTCTTAATGCGGCCCTGCTCACAATTATGACTTTTTAACTCGCAATTGCACATTTTCGGAGGAAAAAAGTCAGAATTGTGCGTTTGTATCACGCAATTACGAGAAAAAAGTCAGAATTGTGACATGAAAAGCCGTAATTACCTTTTTTATTTTGTATTCAGTGGCGGAAACGGGAGTGTGGGTTCCATTTACAATAATAACATATAAGAGGAAAGCTTGTTTGTTTGTTTTCTGCCTAATGTGTGTGATTCATTGTAATTCATAAAAATGTATGTGGTAGAACGTCAAAACCACAACTCTCAAGAGCATTTGATGTCCACTACTCAAATGTCATTATTAATTATTAAGGTGTCCATGTCTTATAAGAGGCCGCGCATTGTAATTTGTAAGTACTAACCAACAACCATACATGTTTTCAGTTATAGCAAAACACAATTGTTTGAATAAGGTTTTATAAGTACTTTGTAATATAAGTGCGTGGTCATAGTACGTTACAGGCTATACTGAAAGTGTTACTGAAGAGAGAGAAACCCCCGGGGGAAATGGCTGTTTCTCCTCCCTCTCCTCCACACCGCACCTCCTCCAGCAGATGTGACGTTGGGTTTAGTGACTTTCTGCGCAGCTGATTGCGGTTGTGCGCATCTCTCGACGACAAACACTTTCAGGCCCACGGAAGCTTTCCATCAGGCATGAAACCTATGATCTCGGCGTTTTTTGGGAAGGTTACGATAACGCCAGTGGATCTGAGAGGTAACGGAACTCATTGTAACTTCTTACGATCGATAGAAGTTTTGATGTCTTGAACTTCAAAGAGCTTTTTGAAATCTTGATTCTGAGAGTCGGAACACTCACGTGAAGTTAAAAAAAGTTCCATTATATTTGTTTTCCTTATTAGCTTTTATACTATAAACATTTATCCTCTTTAGTTTTTTTAATGCCTTAATGTTTTCGTAGATCTTTCACATGGAATATTTGCGATCCGTGACTTGCATTATATATATATAATATAAATATATATATATATATACATATTATAATTAACAAAATAGACAATGTAGAATTGAGGTTAGCAAAAGAACATAATTAGATATCTCTTTCTCTGAGAGCATGTTTTTTTCTATATCATAGATTTATAAAAGAACATTAGAAATGACATACAAAGTATCTTTTTTTCGTTTAGAGATAAACTGGATTAAAACAAGCCTGTTCTCTGCATCTTTGAGTGTGTGTGCTCAGATCCTTCACACACAGCTAATGCAAGCATTAGTTGTTTGCCCATGTGTTTCCTAGCTGGAATGCCGAGGTTGAGGGGTCAATGGCCACTGCTGTGACTTGCCCTATTTGGTTTCACTTTTCCTAAAGAGTTATCTGGAATCCAGTGAGTGCAGTACTAACTGTTAGGAAATGATGAATTAAAGATGCAGCTTAAGTTGTGATTAGATCACTCATATATTGAGCAACAGGATGGAAGGATCATATTTGAAGTAAAGGCTGGGTTTGTCTGAGTGTGTGTATGTTTACATGTTTTTCTATCCCGGTGGAAACCTGAATACACACACATGGGGACTCATGTCACCGTGGGGACCTAAGGTCCCCATGGTGAAACAAGCTTATAAATAATACAGAATTAGTTTTTTTGAGAATGTAAAAATGCAGCAAGTTTTCTGTGAGGGGTAGGTTTAGGAGTAGGGTGATAGAATATATGGTTTGTACAGTATAAAAACCATTACACCTATGGAAAGTCCCCACAAGGATAGTAAACCAGATGTGTGTGTGTGTGTTTTAAGACAGCGGTAATAGATACCGGCTGCACTGGACACATGTCTAGACACCCCATAAAACTGGACCAGCTAATTTTCCATTTGACCAACGGCGTGTTAGTCAGTCTGGAGGAGGAGCAGAGAGCTCACATTCCTGCTCTTGGAAAGACAAGGTTATGGTTCGTTGAATATTAGCAAGTTCTGGCTGTTCTCTGACACAACAGGCTTAAATGCAGCTAATCGAAATAAATAAATTGTAAGCACTCTCTGTGTCTGGACAGCTGATCACTTATTAAAGGTGAACGTTTACTTTCACCTTTCTTAGCTTGTATGCCCAGTCAGATATAAGTAAGCTATACATAGGTTGACTTCCTCAAAAGTGTAAACACTGTGGCTTTGTTTGTTCAAACCAAGGAGGTCTGTGATTCCTGGAGAAAGCTATACATTAGCATTCCCATACACCTCAATGGCAATTGCTAGGCTAACGAATGACCCCCTCGGATATGTTATTTTAAGTCAATGATTACATTATAAATGGCATGTGACTAATTATTCTGGAACTACAGGAAAATGTTGTTGTGATATATGTTGTTTGCTAAATGTTTTGGTCAGAATATGAATGGCTTTGATAGACTGCTGCAAGGATGATGTAATTTTATATGCTACGCCATAGTCGCATGACTTTACTTTATGTCATAGAATTAAATGTAAAAATAACTTGAACTTATGTTTCCCATTCAAAAAATGTATTGACTTTTGGACAATGGAACGGTTCAAAAATGCTAACTCGTTTCCAGGATTTAAGACTCATTCGTACAGCACTCTATATGGAGAAGGAAGATTCTTAGAACTAGATGGTGCAGCATCTAATAGCAGGGGTTCATACTTGACCATAATATCCAGCCAAACCGGCGTCAATGATTCATTGCAATGAGTGAGTTTTATCGGTCCAATGCATGGCAGTCGGTGGAAGAGTGTTCTGGAAAGTGGTTCCGGAACAGCAATGGTTTGCATTTGTATTCAGGAACAGCGATGTTTAAGATTTGCTCAAACTCTACTCAAACACTCCCCGATTATCATAGAGACATGTTGACCTTTAAAGATTTGTGTTTGATTGTGTTTTTGAATGCTGTATGTATGCTCTAAAAATGCTGGGTTGTTTCAACCCAACTTTGGGACAAATATGGACTAACCCAACCATTGGGTTAAATGTTTTAATTACATTTTCGACCCAAAAGTTGGGTTAGTCCATTTTTGACCCAAGGTTGGGTCAACCCAGCATTTTTTAGAGTGTAGGTAGCTTTCAGGCATGAGGTGTTTCCTGTGAGCCTAATGAAGAAAAGCGGCACGGTGCACTTTCGTCTCCATTTCATAAATGCATAGAAGCCCAGAGAGATCAGCCCTACAGCTGGCTGTAATTACTGCAGGCATTCAGACCCAGTAGTGTAACACAGGGACAATAACATCTCTCTCCTTCTGTCTCCTCAGCTGAGAGGGAGCAAGGTGATGTGGTCTCTCCCTCTCTGATGCCAGAATGAGAACTTACACCCGTGGGGCACCAACAGTGTTCTTTATAAGTGCACTAGTGTCCCTAGCTCTGGCTGGAGCCGACCCCAGTGGAGGCATTCCGTTCCTTGGAGGGAACTACGAGGGAACTCACCCCATGCTGTACTTCGGCCAGGCAGAGGTTGAGGAGCTGCAGCGGGCGGCGGTGGGGACGCACAAGGCTTTGGCCCGACAGATCCGGGAGGCCGGGGAGGCCATACTGGAGCGACCGGAGGAGTATCTGCCCCCTTGGAACCCTACTGAGTTTAGTGCCCGCTGGAACGAAGTCTATGGGAACAACTTAGGCCTGCTCTCTATGTTCTGCCTGCTGTACCCGCACCGCGCCGGTGCACTGGAAGTAGCCAAGGAATACATGGAGCGCATGGCTGTGCAGCCCAACTGGTAAAGTAGTGTGTTTGTTTGTTTCTGAGCTCACGTATTTGATGTGCTACTTAGCCGTGAAAGAAGCTATGCTTGGGTCATCTTATAAGAGCTGTGCATGTAAACAACTGACGGTAGTGGTTGCAGTCTTTAGCCTTCCTGTGCAGGTTGACCTGCTCAGAGCAGTGCAAGTAGGACGAGTTACATTGGTGCCATGACCTGGATTAGAGTGTGGTTTAGGCAGGGGAGTATAGTGGAGGAGTTTCTGCAAACGTATTTACATTTCTGCATTTGGCAGATGCTTTTATCCAAAGCGACTTGAAATGCATACAAGGTACACATTTTCCTTCATGCTGTGTAAAGATGCACTCTGTGTGTGGCAGGATCTTCAAGTAAAGCCAAGTGTGCTATTCTCAAACCCAGATGAAACACAATGAACGCCTTTTATACAGGCCTAGACTACACTTGTTTACATGTTTTTGTTCAGAAACTATCCTACATCCAACTATGACACAAATCATGTTCGATACTCAATTTCTAATATATATAAAAGCATAAACCATTATTATTATTATTATTATTACTGTTGTTTTTGAATGTCAGTTTAACACTTTCAGGTTTCTAAGGCTGGAATAATTCTCTTTTCAGAAACATGTGGTTTGAGTTTACACAAGAACTTCTTGATGAATCAGGATTTCTGCGTGAAAACATTTGCACACAGGTTTTATGCACAGCCTACTTTGTGTTCAGTCACTGTAACTTTAACAGTCTAGAGCTTGATAATTTTGATAATACTTTTTGCAGAAACCTGCTTTTTCAACCATATTGCTTCCTGTACAATATCTCTAAAACCTTCACACAGCCAAACCTGCCTCTGACACTACAACCACAAAAGCCTCGAATGCAGTGAAGTGACAGTTAGACTCACCTCTGATATGTCTAAACTTGTATCTGATGCTTCTTACACGCTTACCTTGCCTCTGATATTGCTTGCGCTGTGTCACTGCTAAAGTTTATGAAGATCAGTCTGTTCCTATGTGATTGCCACAAATTAACTGCAGATTTTCACCTGGACTAAAATGTGGAAAAGAAAAATATCCGAAATTCTTTTAAAAGGATAGTTCACCCAAAAATGAAAATTCTGTTATTTACTCAGCCTCATGTTGGTCCAAACCTGTACAAGTTTCTATCTTTTGTTAAACATAAAAGATGACATTTTTGAAGAATGTGGGTAATCAAACAGTTGCTGGTCTCCATTGACTTCCAAGGTGTGGGAAAAAATACTATAGCAACTGTTTGATTACCCACATTCTTTAAACTGTCCTTTTAAAAACAGTTCTAAGTTTTGACTTAAAAGTCAAAAATTAAAATGCTGGGCCTTACAAGATTTGAAGCCCTTGTGATGATAACCCTCTAAAACAGTGATCTTTACTATTTTTTTCACGAGAGCCGCACTTATAGGACAAAGTTAATAGGAGAGCCACTTTTGCTGCAAAGAATGAAAAGTTACATCCAGTCATAAATAGCATGTCTGCTTCTCAATCTGTCATCCCTGAACATACAATATGCAATGCAATACAAAGTTATTTTTTAAAGTAATTTATTTAAAGTTATTTGCTTCTACATTAGCCCATCATGTATCAAACCATAAGAGCACGTTCGGCGTTAAGAGCTGGAAAGATTGCCAAAACAAATCCGCAGTGAGTCAATATCATGGACGTAAGGGCAGAGCAAGTTTAAATATCTTTCTAGTCTATATTTCCATCTTGTAATTCCGCTGTTTTGGGTATTTTTAACATATAAAAGATTTATAATAGAGCAAACACTGACTGTTGTTCATGTAGGCTATTTATGTTCTCATTTAGCGAGACAGCGGACGCTGAAAACACTGCACACTTCAGTATGTGTGTAGTAAACGAAACCGCGCGTCTGTGCCATTCATTCATAAAGAGACATGTAGGATTCATATTTAAATGGTATTTTTGCAGCTTAACATTTACAGATACCAGTCAATATTGCGATTTGATTTAAGTGTAATGACCTACTTTTGATTTATTCACCCAAACTTTGACAAATTCCGTGGCATTCCGCATTATACAGTCAATTCTGTTTTTATGACTGGATTCCGCAATTCCGTCCGCGTTTTCCGCATCGCAGAAATCATTGGGCCATAATTAAAATGGGTTCTATTGTCTTTTGTCGCGTCGCACCACGACGCTCGTGTCCAGTGTAGACACGGTGTGAGTTTTTTTTAATAGCTTAGTTTTAGCCCTGCTTGTTTTTAATGTTTTATTAAATATCTGTATTGATCATATCATCGCATTATTTACTGCCATCTGCCATGCGAGCCACACATTAAAGCTTGGCGAGCCGCATATGCTCGCAAGCCGCGCAATGAGTAACACTGCTCTAAAAGCTTAGACATGTAGCCCATCAAATTTATCAAAGGTTTAATTGCTGTCCCCAAAATATCTGGTTTCCATGTCTTCAATAATCAAAACAAAAATGTAGCTGATGGATTTAACTTGTTCACTGAACTGCAAATGACATTGACCCAGATTCCACTGTCATCATTTTATTCCGACACATTCGTTCTTATTCGGAAATTGTGTGACCTCTGCCTCTAGCATAACAGGAATTGCAAGATGGCTCTATCTAGGTTAGGATGCATCTTCAGCTGTCTTATGCACTTGTGAACAGTTATGGATGGCGTTTATTCTTAATTATACAAGTTCCGGTCCTTGAATAGGTGGGGGCAAGTGACTGTCTGGAGTCATGGACTCATGGCAATGAGTTATTGAATCATTAATTAATTCGATTTATTCAGAAACATAACAGTCTTTATGTCTATAAATTGGGATGATGCTGTGGAATGATTCACTTTTGGGCAGAGCTCCCATACTGGCTACTGAAGCAGCGTCACATTCTTTCATTCAGGGAGCCTGGGTTATACAGTATGCATAACCCAGACTATTAAGTTCTCTGTTTCTGGAATATTGGGAGTTATATGGTTTTAGGAAATGTAGACTTATATGTGTGCATAGCTCTTAAAACTAAAAATCTTAAAAAGTCCTAACTATTCATATTGCAAGTTTTTCCTTACCTACTTCAGATGTGGCCCTCCTGTTGTGCCTCAGAATGAGTGCTGAGGTTCTGTTTAAGCAGTGTGGATAGTTGGGTTAACTGCTGCGGTTCTGCACTCTCATTTACACTGCCGCCAGCATGTAGTGGCCAACCAAGACCAGCCTAACGCAAACCTCCAACTTCTGGAGCTCATAACATTGTTGTCATCATTACTCACACTCCAGATTGTAGGTAGATAGCTGTAGCACTGATTCAGCTCTACAGCATCTAAGGCTCTTTAGAAGCTTAAATATGAGCATTTACATTATGTATATTCTACTAGCCAGGCACTTTCTTCCCAAGCTAATTTACAAATAGAAGTTTGCAAATTGCTTTGATGTAAACACTTGAAACTTTTAGCTTATGCAAGCTTGTGATTATATTTTTTTTCTCCATTTCTCTCCTAGATAGTGATGCTATCCAATGAATTGCACGTCAGTTGCCTCCTAAATCCTTACTTGAATGGAGAAATGTATACTGTAGTGTGGACATTAATCTATCTATGTGGCCATTGTTTATCTATGAATTAATCTGAATCGGGTTTCTTTGAAAACGTTAGTGGTTATTATGTTATTGCAATTTTATTGATAAAACACAAAATATTATGTTAATTAGTTTGTTATATTATTTAATATTAATTTATATATTTTATATATTTTGAAATATTTTGTCCACTTTGCATGTCAATTATACATAGCTAAAATTTGCTACTGATATTTTTACTAATTCCTTGCCGAGTAGAATTAAAAGAATCAGATTGGTTAAAGATGAACTGGAAAAAGTAGGTTTGTCACTTTAATGTTTTGCGATTAATTCTTAAAAAATAAGACCTGACCTGTATGTGAATTTTGTATAAGAAATTCATTCTTCTGTCGGAGCAGTGTAAGCTTGAATTATTGAATAATACTACTATAATACTAATATTTATAGTGTTAATAGTATTTTTTCTAAACAAAACTTAAATTCAGTTACCAGTCAGCAGAGAGTTTCTATATGTATCCAGATATGACAGAGCTTCTGATAAAAGCTTCAATAATCGATATCAGGATCTATTTTTTGGATCACTTCACATGACAAGAATGTGGTAATGTCTATGACTGTAAAAACCCCTACTCTCAAATAATCAAATACCTGTTTAGATTGCAGACTACAGCAGCTTTCCTTTCAAAAGCAAACCAAAGGCTCACATATAGAAGCACTGCAATTGCTGTTTTTCTAAGCTCTCTCTTAAAGGAACACTCCACTATTTTTGAAAATAGGCTAATTTTCCAACTCCCCTAGAGTTAAACAGTTTTACCGTTTTCGAATCCATTCAGCGGATCTCCGGATCTGGCGGTAGCACGTTTAGCTGTAGCTTAGCATAGATCATTGAATCTGATTAGACCGTTAGCATCTCACTCAAAAATGACCAAAGAGTTTCTACATTTTTCCTATTTAAAACTTGACTCTTCTGTAGTTACATCGTGTACTAAGACCGACGGAAAATGAAAAGTTCTGAAGAAAAACGTATCATTTTCCGTCGGTCTTGGTACACGATGTGGTAAATTTTGAGCGAGATGCTAACGGTCTAATCAGATTCAATGATCTATGCTAAGCTACAGCTAAAAGTGCTACCGCCAGACCCGGAGATCGGCTGAATGGATACGAAAACGGTAAAACTCAACTGTTTAACTCTAGGGGAGTTGGAAAATGAGCCTATTTTCAAAAATAGTGGAGTGTTCCTTTAAAAAAAGGCAGAAAACACTGCTTGGTTGCTGTGAGATGTGTGAGAGAGTATGTGTTTCAGAGTTTTAAAGGTGGCTGCTGTTTTGTTTCAGGATGGTGAAAGATGCTCCGTGGGATGAGGTTCCCATAGCTCACTCTCTGGTTGGCTTTGCTACAGCATACGACTTCCTCTATGAGTATCTCAGTAAAGTTCAGCAGGAGCGTTTCCTGCAGGTGATTGCGAATGCTTCACGTTACATGTATGAGAAATCGTACCACCGCGGCTGGGGATTTCAGTACCTCCACAACCACCAACCCACCAACTGTGTTGCTCTTCTGACTGGCAGCCTCGTGGTCATGAACCAAGGTGAGTCTAACATTTCTTTAGAGTGTTGTATATCCAGACAGTGTGAAAGCATCTGCTTACCTGTATGTGTGAAGCTCCATCAAGGTGCTTTCAAAGCACGTCACATCAGTCGCAGCCATTATAACACCCCGTTTCTGTGTAGGTAGGGGAGAAAGGAGTACCCCCCCACCCATCTTTCTAGATAACAAAAAACAAAAGTAATCAAGTGGCCACAAATCGTAGTTCACATTACTCAGTTCATCTTGAGGACTCAAGCACATGGTGAGAGTTATAAGCAAATGAGGACAAAACAGTTGATATATATATATATATATATATCTCTCTCGCAGTCTGGCGAGTAAACTGAAAAAATTACTAGCCAATGGCGATTCAATTGCTAAGGTGTCCGTAGAGGGTTTTCTGGTATATTAATTAAAATAGAAATACATTTTGGGACATTGTTACATGTTAATTTAAGTCAGTGCAAGCTACAAAACATCCATCTTAATCACTGTGTGAAACAGTTTTGTTAAAATTGAGGTTGTGGGGTAAAACATGTTGGGGGAAGTTGAACCAATGGCTCACAATATTGATTTAATAAATTCCTAATTATTCACTACGTTTAAGCCACACACAAACATGCTTTTATACACACACACACACACACACAAAAGCTCATTTGCACGTATATTGTTTGTTGCTTACCCAGAAAGATCACATTATCCATACTTATTAAAATAGCTCACGATACCCCATTCTCCTCTAACTCCTATCTACTGACTGGGAAAAGACTGTTTGTCAAAATTACATTTCAAATAAAAAAATAATCAATCCGATAGCAGTAGTATCATAACTTCTGCTGAAGTCTGGTTAAAAATAGTGATCGACCGATATTGATATTTTATAACCGATACCAATTATTTGCATGTTTATGTGCCCGATAAACGATATGCAGAACCAATATTTATTTACTGTTATAAAGTAAATAAATGACTGAGTGAAGTCCATACTTCACTTTGGTTTTTCCTCCTTTCAGTCATCTTTAAAAAAAGTGTTGAAAAGTGTTGAAAATGTCTTTCATGTTAAATTTAATCTTCACATTACAACAATAAAAAAACATTTTATTTAAAGCATCAGCAGCAACACTAATATTAACTATAAGAGTGCAGTTTATCTATGCATTTACACAGAACTATACTCAAACTGCGATCGCTCGTGGAGATAATAAATTATTAATTTCCATAGAGTTGTATCTATTTATAATGGTTATATAGTAAATGTTAATACAATTTAGGGTGTAATAGGGCGAAATAATGGTTATACAGTAAATGTTAATACAATTTAGTGTGTTTTAAACAAGTGAATCTTGTTAAAAGTTACATGCGGTGGCCGTGCTGGAGCATTTCCTGAGCATCAACCCGGTGAGTGAACAGCAATATGAAAGCGGCTTCACGAGACTAATGACATAGACAAAGCATAGACAACAGACAGAGAATTAAATTTAGCGTTTTTATTTCCAACATGCGCTCATTCATGGCTGTATTATTTAATTAATGCAAAGTTACATCTTTATTGGGAGAGGACTTGACGGATTATTTTAGCCTACGTGACTCCGACTTCATGAGATGATGAGCATATAGACAACAGAGAGCAAATTAAATTCAGCACTTTTATTTCCAACATGCGCCCATTCATGGCTACATATGGGAAGTTGTGGCCTAATGGTTAGAGAGTTGGACTCGTAACCCAAGGTTGCAGGTTCGAGTCTCGTACCGGCAGGGATTGTGGGTGGGGGGAGTGAATGTACAGCACTCTCTTCCACCTTCAATACCACGACTGAGGTGCCCTTGAGCAATGCACTGAACCCCCAACTGCTCCCCGGGCGCCACAGCATAAATGGCTGCCCACTGCTCCGGGTGTGTGTTCACTGCTGTGTGTGTGCACTTTGGATGGGTTAAATGCAGAGCACTAATTCCTAGTATGGGTCACCATACTTGGCCACATGTCACTTCACGTTAAAAAAATATTATTTAATTCACGCAAAGTTACGTCTTTATTGGGACAGGACTTGACGGATTATTTTCCGTGACTCCATGAGTTTGTCTCTATTTCTTCGAGCCAAACTGCATATCAGGCATTTATGTAATACATCTAATTTGTGCATTAATGGCTGTTATGTTAAATAAAGTTTACTAACTACAGTAAATCAAGTACCCGTGCACACCGTTGTTGTTGTCTTGTTTTCCCTCAGATGCGCTGCAATGGTGATCCTGCATGCAATTCTCAAAACATCCACAAGATGGCGCCGTTTATCTGTGAATCCGACATTACAAAACCGATATCCGATTATTGTAAAATGCTTAAATACCGGGAAAAATATCGGTAAATCGATATATCGGTCGATCTCTAGTTAAAAACGCTATTTTCCAGGCTGGTCCAGTTAACGCACATGCAATATTTATAGTAAATGACCTTTATGAAAAAAAGATTTCTGTTCTTACAACCACTAAAATTGAGTGTTAGGTTTTATTTAACCTATGAATGGTCCCCTTTATAGTACCTCTGGCTCTATGGACAGCATCTGTGACAAGCTGTTTAAAGTAATGCACTTGGAGTTTCTATTAGGCAATGTTTCACAAAAACATTTAAGAAGTCATAAAACAGAAGTTGCAACAGACTTTACTACCATATTGTGACACATTTCTGACTGAAATGGCTATCGAACAAGAAAAACACAAGGCATTGATTGGATTGTGAAAAGTGAGCGTTGTATTCTGGAATGGACACAGATCTGATTGCCTTGCATACATAATGGACATCAAGTGGGTCATATCATAGGAATATATTTCTGACATTAAAGATTTGTGGCAATGCGGGAAATCCGTGCCACAGAAATTGTTTACTTTTACTTTTCGTGATTGGGGTGGAGTTTTCAATTAACGGCGGAAGGATGGAGTATATAAAGGAGATGACATACCTGAAAAAAAATGCGTCATCAGAAAGTTTGCGTGCAAGGTTTGCCATTGCATGGGTAAGAGTTAATGGATTACCGTGTGGAGTAGAAAACGACAAGCTGCCTGTTCATCCTCCCGTCCTGGTGTCTGACGATGACACGCTACACTCTTTTGCTTCCTTCATGTTTGCAAACCTGCGTGACGCAATTTCTGCACTGATTTCAAGTTGAATTGAAATGAAGTGTTGAACGGTTTTTTTGTTTGTTTGTTTTTTTCTCTATCTTCAAAAGTTTTTTTCTCTGGCTGAACGGGTCAGAACAAAAATTAAAAGTGAGAAAGAATCTATTAGAGACTTTGCATTCTCCTACAGAGCCCTTTGTAAAAGATGGAAGGCAGATCTAACTGAAGGTGACATTGTAAAGATGATACTTAAGAACATCAAGCCTTACCTTGCCAGCCAATGCGTAGTCGGGTGAGTACTGTAGAGGAATTAGTCAAGTTAGGACACCAAGCTGGAAAAAGATTATGAACAACAGCTTCAATATGAAGGTCGAATGGGCCCTAAGCATCCAACCACATCACAAAGACCCTCATCGCGCCAACCTGCTGAGAAAATCCCAGTTCAGTGCTGGAGATGCAGAGCACAGCATCCGCCAGGCAAATGTCCACACTATATCCCTCCACAGTCCCCTCAGTCATCTGCACACCAATTTACCAGCAGCAAACATCCCTATTCATCTCCTCAGACAAGGGGTCAGTCTTCTAACAACTCAGTGACTGCCACAAGAATGCAGAAGCCTCCATCTACCTCTAAGAAAGCCTCAATCTTCACAAGCCTTAATGCACCAATGACAGTACCTCAGCAGTTGGTCGTTCCCATTAGTATTGCTGCCTGGACTGGAAAAGCCATCGTGGATACTGATGCAAGTTACACACTCATTCATGAAATTCTCATGAAACAGCTCACATCACCAGATCAGCTCCATCCATGGTCCAGTGGTCCTCTCTATCTAGCAAATGGAGGAGCAGAGATTCCATTAGGCTGGATGAATACCACCATACAACTCCATGACCGAGATTTCACTATACCTACTGCTGTTCTGTCATCAAAAGCCCTCACCTATGCTGTAGTCCTGGGGTTGGACTTAATTTTTTTCAGTGGAATGCAGCTTAATGTCACAAATCAAAAATATTCTTTCAAGTTTGCCCCTGCAAAAGAGTACCCCTTTCAACCAGGCAATGCCAGTGTGTCAATTGTGAGTCCACAACCTGAAAACCTGCAACAGTAGAAAACAACACAGACTCTGTCCTTGTTGAGTTTTGTTCCACCTCCATCCCCTCAACTGCTAATACAACAATCTGACAGTATGAATGAAAAAAACGTTAATAAAAAATACAGTGGATGAAGCTCATTTACCTCCAGATGGTAAACAACAGTTGCTTCACATCCTGGAAAGCAATCCTCGGGTGTGTACTCTAAGGACTGGATGTACCAATGTTCTGCAACACCACATTTATACCACTTGTCAGTTACCCATAAAACGAAAACCATATCGCTTGTCCCCTCTTAAACAACTTGCCATGGAAGAACAGCTTGAAATGTTGAAGCAAGGAGTTGCTGAACCATCCCACTCTGGCTGGGCCTCACCAGTGGTCTTGGTACCCAAAAAGGACGACAAATTTAGATTCTGTGTGGACTACAGAAAGGTTAATTCTGTAACCGACAGTGATACTTACCCTCTTCCCAACATTACTGAAATTCTGGAGTCACTCTCTGGAGCAGCCATTTTCTCCACTATTGATCTTAACAGTGGCTATTGGCAGGTGACAATGGACCCCAATAGCAAAGCCAAGACAGCCTTCATCACTCCTGCAGGTCTCTATCAATTTAATCTTATGCCTTTTGGTCTCAAAAATGCTCCCGCCACTTTCCAGAGACTTTTGGAAACAGTCCTAGGGGAACTAAGGAGAAAAATATGCTTTGTCTATATAGATGATATCATCATTCACTCACCTTCAATCACCCAGCACTTCCATGACCTCCACCTCCATTGAAGACTGTTGATCTAACTATTAATTTGAAGAAGAGCAAGTTCTGTCTTCAAGAAATCACCTTTCTAGGACATGTTGTAAGTATTCACGATATTTCAGCAGACCCAAGTAAGACAGAGGCCATTCATGCCTACCCCCTGCCTAGAAACCTGAAGGAGGTTCAAAGGTTCCTCGGATTGGCCGGGTGGTATCATCGGTTTGTCCCGAACTTCTCAAAAATAGCCGAACCCCTTAACTCACTGAAAAAGTAGGGACATCAATTTCAGTGGACAACTCCGTGCCAACAAGCATTTGAACAGTTAAAGTCTTGCCTCACCTCACCACCCATCCTTGGCCATCCAGATCTTCAGGTCTAATTCACCGTTTACCAGTTGCCAGTGACACTGGTTTGGGTGCCATTTTGGCACAACAGAAGGATGTTGGCAGGGAAGAGGTTATCACCTATGCAAGTAGAACCTTAACTGGAGCTGAACATAACTACACCGCAACAGAAAAAGAACGTCTGGCAGTCGTGTGGGCCCTGGAAAAATGGCAACACTACCTGGAACACAAACTCTTTACAGTTGTCACTGATCATTCCGCCCTGTAATGGGTCATGGGTTCCACCAAAACCACCAGCTGTCTCATCCGTTGGGTCCTGCGACTGCAAAAAAAAATTTTCATCATTGAGTACAGAAAAGGGAAACTCAATGTAGCCCCAGATGCACTATCCAGGTCTTCACCCAATCTCAAGTTGCAATACACCAGCCACAAGGATCCAGAACTGCCATTGTCAGATGTTGTCCTGTGGGAGGAACAGCACAAAGACCCTGAAGTTACGAAACTATTGCAAGCAGTTGCAGAGAACAGTGCAAGTCTGATAGAGCAATATGAGATCATAGAAGACAAACTGCATCTCAAAACGTACCTGGCAAATAATCAACTGCACTACAGAATCTACATTCCCAGCAGTCTTCGACCCTCTTTCCTGCAGCACTACCACTCCAGCCCAATGTGTGGCCATGGAGGGATCTATTAAACATATAAACGTCTTCAGAAAGTAGCGTTTTGGCCAGGCACGTGGTCCGACGTGAAACGTCATGAGAAAACCTGTTTGAAATGTCAAATAATAAAAAAGGACAATCAAAAACCTGCTGCAAAATTGCAGCAAACCACTACCACTCGCCCAAACCAAATGCTGGGAGTCGACATCATGGGTCCACTACCAAGAAGTACAAACTAAAATGAGTACCTGCTTGTTTTTGTTGATTATTATTCTCGATGGGTTGAGTTGTTCCCCATGTGTAAATCCACTGCCCAGAATGTTGCCTCTATCTTCAGAAAATAAATCCTGACTCGATGGGGCGTACCAGATTTCATTCGCTCAGAAAGGGGTGTCCAGTTTGTCTCATCTGTCTTCAGAGAGCTGTGGGAAAATTGGAGCATTACACCCAAACTAACTACAGCAGACCACCCACAAACCAACATGACGGAAAGAGTGAATCGGACCCTCAAAAGTATGATGGCAGCAAACGTGGACGATAACCACAAGAAATGGGACCAGTTCTTACCTGAATTCCGGTTTGCTTTAAATTCAGCCGTACCGCCAAATTGAGACAACTGAGAGATTACAACAAAAATAGGAGAGATTTAACATTCAAAAGCAAGGATCGTGTATGGTTACGTAACTTCCCACAGTCTAGTGCACAACATAGTTTTAGTGCAAAACTAGTACCGAAGTGGAAGGGACCTTACCTTACTGACCTTACTGAAGCAGCTGGGTCCTCTGAACTATGAAATAGCCCTGGAAGACACTGGAGAAGATGTCTGTACAGCTCATGTCTGTAATTTAAAAATGTGCTTTCCAACGGCTGAAGAATTGGAATTCCAGGAAAAGCAAAAACACTGTGAGCTATTTCAAGAAACCTCTGATGATGATGAAGAATTCCTAGGTTTCTAATTCAAGTTCTCTTTTAACAACCATGCGTTGTTTTCTTCCAGGGGGGGGAGAGTGTGGCAATGCAGGAAATCCGTGCCACAGAAATTGTTTACTTCTACTTTGCGTGATTGGGGTGGAGTTTTCAATTAATGGCGGAAGGATAGAGTATATAAAGGAGATGTGACGTACCTGAAAAAAATATGCGTCATCAGAATGTTTGCGTGCAAGGTTTGCAGTTGCATGGGTAAGAGTTAATGGATTACCGTGTGGAGTAGAAAACGACAAGCTGCATGTTCATCCTCCTGTCCTGGTGTCTGACGACGACCCGCTATACTCTTCAGCTTCCTTCACGTTTGCAAACCTGCGTGACGCAATTTCTGCACTGATTTCAAGTTGAATTTGAAATGAAGTGTTGAACTGTTTTTTTTGTTCTCTATCTTCAAAGAAGTTTTTTCTCTCTCTCATAAATATTCCCTTTGAACAGTGTTTATTTTGACTGTCTTTGTGATTTAATATCGTAATAGGTGGTGTGTTCTTTTTGCTATCATGGGTTAATTTAAATGTTTTAGAACATTTTCTTTAATAGAGCTTATCTATGCTAGGGCGGCCACCACCGTTACAGATTAAAAGAAAGTTTAAAAAGTATATAAAACGACTACTCATTCACAATAAGAAGAGTAACAACAAAACTAATGTGATAAATCACTTGCCAATGTTTTCTGTGCCAAGTCTGACAAAATTATAAACTCATAACATGGTTATAAAACTGGCAAACCTTGTAATTTTTACACATTGTGTACAGAATAACTGAAAAGGGACAAAACTTAAATATCTGTAAAGTACATACAGAGTAAACTCCACCCACAGGACTCTCATCTGTATAGCACAACCAGAAGTTTACAACAGCTTGAAAGCACATTTTAAATGTTGCAAAAATAGGATTTGTCTAGAATGTTTTGCCCCATACGCTTCAATTGCATTACTATAAAGTAGTGCTGCACAATTAATCGAAATTCTAATCATGATTACAATTACGGATGCCACAATTACGTAATCGTTCAAAGGAGCAATTACAAATAAAAAGTCCACTTACATTATTCTGCTTGCTTAAAGGGATAGTTCACCCAAAAATGAAAATTTTATGTTTATCTGCTTACCCCCAGGGCATCCAAGATGTAGGTGACTTTGTTTCTTCAGTAGAACACATTTGATGATTTTTAACTCCAACCGTTGCAGTCTATCAGTCGTATAATGCATGGCAATGGTAACAAAATCTATGAGAGTAAAAAAAACATGCACAGACAAATCCAAATTAAACCCTGCGGCTCGTGACGACACATTGATGTCCTAAGACACGGAACGATCGGTTTGTGCAAGAAACCGAACAGTATTTATATCATTTTTTACCTCTAATACACCACTATGTCCAACTGTCTTTGGGCGCACGTACGGCATCCGGTGCGTGAGGTGTGTACGCGGTCTAGCGTAGTTGGAATGGACTGTGACATGACGTGACATGTGATATGTGGCCAAGTATGGTGACCCATCTGCATTTAACCCATCCAAAGTGCACACACACACAGCAGTGAACAAACACACACCGTGAACACACACCCGGAGCAGTGGGCAGCCATTTATGCTGTGGCGCCCGGGGGGCAAGTTGCAGTTGGGGGTTCGGAGCCTTGCTCAAGGGCACCTCAGTCGTGGTATTGACGGTGGGAGAGAGTGCTGTACATTCATTCCCCCCACCTACAATCCCTGCCGGTACGAGACTCGAACCCGCAACCTTTGGGTTACAAGTCCGACTCTCTAACCATTAGGCCACGACATCCCCCTTAATTCCCTTGTTGACTTTGATTTGGCCACTCCAAAACCTAAATTTAGTTTTTCTTGAGCCATTCAGAGGTGGACTTGCTGGTGTGTTTGGGATCATTGTCCTGCTGCATAACCCAAGTGCGCTTGAGCTTGAGGTCACAAACTGATGGCCGGACATTCTCCTTCAGGATTTTCTGATAGAGTGCAGAATTCATGGTTCCGTCAACTATGGCAAGTTGTCCAGGTCCTGAAGCTGCAAAGCAGCCCCAGATCTTCACACTACCTCCACCATGTTTGACTATTGCTTTGATGTTCTTTTTATGAAACGCTGTGTTGGTTTTACGCCAGATGTAATGGGACACACACCTTCCAAAAAGTTCAACTTTTGTCTCATCAGTCCACAGAATATTTGCCCAAAAGTCTTGGGGATAATCAAGATATTTTTTGGCAAATGAGA
>NW_015505524.1:948512-962538 GCF_001515645.1 Sinocyclocheilus grahami
CTCTCTCTCTCTCTCACTCTTTTGTGTTTCTCTGTCTGTATTCCTCCCCTGCAGCTATTCATAACATAATCTGTAGTTTTTGGCCCTGAAATTATGTCCTGCTGCTCTTTTTCCTTTTCAGTCGGCTTCTCTCATATCTGTCCAAATATCTGGAGGTTCTTTTTACCCCACTCTTCCCAGCATTCCCAGCTCAGTTTCATAGCAGATGATTCTGTATAAAATAACAGCATTGATATACAGTAAACCTGGATAAAGGAAAGTCCCCTAAAAGGGATAGTTCACCCAAAAATTTAAATTCTATCATCTTTCACTCACCCTCATGTTGTTTCAAACCCATAAGACTTACTTTCATCTATTGAAAGTCAATGCAACCAAAACTCTGATACATCAAAAAGCGCAAATAGACATTAGTACAGTGGTGGCAGAAGGTATGGCATGAGGTAGGCAATCGCGTTCCGGGGTCGAAGGGGACGATTACCTAGGGTATGGCAACGAACAATCGGGGTATGGTGGAGAAGGCTAGGGTATGGCGACCCATACTCTGCCATACAGAAAGGCCGTCCCTGCATTGGTTTATGGATTACTTTTACCAATGTCTTTTTGTATTTCTTGATGCATCACAGTTTTGGTTGCATAGACTTTCAATGGATAGACAAAAATGATGTGAGAATGTAAAAAATTTCTTTATATGTGTTCCGAAGATAAACAGAAATATTATGGGTTTGAAACGACATGAGGGTGAATAAATTATTACAGAATTGTGACCCTGGACCACAAAAGCAGTCATAAGGGTATTTTTTTTATATATTTAGATTTATACATCATGAAGCTGAATAAATAAGCTTTCCATTGATGTATGGTTTGTTAGGATATGACAATATTTGGCCGAGGTACAACTATTTGAAAATCTGGAATCTGAGGGTGCAAAAAAAATCAAAATATTGAGAAAATCACATTTGAAGTTGTCCAAATGAAGTTCTTAGCTATGCATATTACTAATTAAAAATTAAGTTTTGATGTATTTACGGTAGGAAATTTACAAAATATCTTCATGGAACATAATCTTTACTTAATATCCTAATGATTTTTGGCATCAAAGAAAAATCGAAAATTTTGACCCATACAATGTATTTTTGGCTATTGCTACAAATATACCCATGCTACTTATGACTGCTTTTGGGCTCCAGGGTCACAATTGTCATTTTGGGTGAAATAACCCTTTAAGCGCAACCTTGTGAAAGCTCCTAGTAATCCCAGCCAACTCATCAGTTCTGCATCTTGCCAGTCGAGACAGTCAGGAACTTGTGGGTAGTTTTTTATTTGCCATTTAAACGTCACTTGGCACTTTTGGGTGACTGCCTGGTTTTGCAGTTTCGCACGTTATGAGGCACGTCTGATCCTCAGTCAACCAATAGCAGACCGCATCACACTGTTTTGGTCTCACTTCATCCGTAGCTGCCCATATCAAACTCTAGGCTCTGATTTTGGCCATAAGAACTACCACTAGAACAGCACTCCACTACTTCACCACACTCCTAAGCGTCTATATTCTACCACCGTTTGGTGGTCCAGTAAAACAGGGTACAAAGTCACTTTCCAGAATGCTCTCACATGTCCTGTGGTGGAACGAGCTTCTAACCTCCACCTGATCTTCTGAGACCTTCACAACTTTTAAGAAGGCACTCCATTGAAATTACTGTTGACTTTTCAGAATGAGATTATTTGATAAATTTTTGATTAGAACTTTAACTGTAGTGTGTTATTCAATATTACATTTAATATTTCAATTTCAATAGCAATTACATTGTTAGCATTTTTTCACAAGGGCGGGAAACGACAACAGCACTTGCAATGAATCTTTATTCAGCCCTGGAACACATAGTATAAGTGGTTACTTTGGAAAGATGGCTTATTACAGAAAGATCATCCAAAAATTACAATTCTGTCCCAGACATCAAGTCAAGTGGATTGAGCTTTATGGCCCAGCTGTGTACTGTACACTGGTTGTATACTGTACACTTATTTAAATGTACACAGCACACAAACCGCAAAAATAGCATAAGTGGTGTGGTGGTACGACTCTCCAAACAGAACGTTCTTAACCATGCCTTCATTGAGCTAAAAAAATCGGAGGAATATACTATGTACTTTGTTGTGAAATGTAACAGAAAAAGATTGTGTGTGTGTGTGTGTGTGTGTGTGTGTGTGTGTGTGTGGAATAACTTAGATAGCTGTTTGTGGGTGGACCTATAGTGTGTTCCAGGAAATCTGTGGTGTGACAGGATTGCTCAATAAACTGATGAGCTGTGGTCTAAATATTTACGTGGTTCTTCACCCAGGCATGCAGGCAGAGGAGGTGGGAGTACATTTGAAACATTTTCCTGAAATTAAGTCTTGCTGTACATGCGAGGTGGTGTTATACTAAGAGTTTAGCTCAAATTAGTACAGGAATTTACAAAGGTAAATTTACAAAAGCAATTTACTAAGCTTTGCAAAGAGTCTTAGTGTCTGTGTTTCTTCTGCTTCCCAGAGTCATAATTATAACTGTACAATTCATCATTTATACCATCAAACGTAACTTGATGAGGATAAAGTGATGCGGTTTCTGTCTGATCTCTCTGTGCTGAAATGAGCTAGATGTAATGGCTAAGAACTGATTTTTTTTTTTGCTGACACAAGCTCATTTACATGCACATATGAAAACAACTTGTTCTCGGGTTATTGCACAAAGCAGCACTCTGAAACATTCTGTAAACATAAGCACTATTTTCCTTAGACCATTTAAGAAATTAAATTGTTTAGGCATGTTATGACTGATGTTCTTGTTACATGGATAAACAACTAAATTATGGACTTTTTGGGTCTGTTTTACCTCATGCAGTCTTGAGTCTCAGGCAGTTTTCTTGCATGTAAATGTACAAATTGTAATGCTGAAGTTCAAGATCAAGAAAAATATTTCTTTGTAATGTTCCATTGCACCATGTGCTGTATAATCAAAGTTGAAAAGAAAAAATCAGTCTAAAACAGTCTCTTTTTTTTATTTAATTTTCAGAAATTGCTGATTGTCAACCTTAGTGTCACAACCATCCTGTCTTCAGTTCCTGTTTTGGTTTCCTTAGTTCCTCAATTCGATCTTTTGTTTCCATATAGTTGTCTATTACTTCCTTGTCTGTTTCCTTGGTTTCTGATTAGTTTTACATGTGTCCTGTAAATCTTCTGTGTTTTCTTTGTTTCTTTAAATAAACTACCACTCGCAATTAGATTTATTATTTGCTGTGACACTCAGGAGATCAAAGTAAATATTGTTACAAAAGACGTAATGTTTTCAGTGGCAAATTCTTTAAATATGAAAACTTACTTACAGGCTGTGAGTCAGCATTATTTGTCAGAACACCGGCATTGTAGTCTACTCTCCCAGGAATCCTTGTCCTCCATAAAATGTGCTGCACACATCTGAATATTTGGGTTGAAGTGTTCTGGAACAGTGTTGTAAATACAACTTAACCACTGATTTCTAGTCGTGTCCTCTTTTGGAAGGCCAAACGAAGTAGTTTCACTTTCACAACGAAACACACGGCGTCTCCACGACATAGCGGCGGTGGCAGCAACAATACTACAGCGAGAATCAAAGTTATGCCTTCTTTCTTTGCGTGAACATTTGGGCGGTGTTATGCAAATCCTCCCACATCATGACGTAGATATGTGGGGGCGTGTTTAAACAAGGCGTTTTAGGAGGGCGTGGATGAGTTTAACTTTTATAAAGAATATCTCTTTGGTTTTGAGACTTAAGTCTTTGCAACTTTAGGGATCTTATCTATTCACAAACAGCTTGTAACACTCCAAAGAGAAAGGAAAACTTGAAATCGCATCAAATGACCCCTTTAAAGTAAAATGCTGTTTGTTTTTCAAATAAATCCTGAACACAAATATATGACTGTTTTCACAAAAAAGTTAAGCAACACAACTGTTTTCATCCTTGATAATAGTAAAAATAAGAAGAAATGTTTCTTGAGCAGAATGATTTGTGAAAAATCATGTTACACTGAAGACTGGAGTAATGATACTGAAAATTCTGCTTCGCCATTGTCAATGAATAAATTACATTATAAATAATTATTTTAAATTGTCATCATTTCACAATATTACTGTTTTACTGTATTTTTGATCAAATAAATGCAGCATTAGTGAACATAATGGTGTTCAATACAGAATATAATAGAGAATTTTAAATGGTAGTGTATTTTTTTGTGCTACAATGAATGAAATATGTATAATGTTCAAAGTTCACCATATTCATAAAACTGCCTTCTGATCACAACTAATTCATCTCTGTGCTGCCATTTTTACTACTTTGCTCTGTATTTCAGGATACCTCCAGGATGCGTACCTCTGGACGAAACAGGCTCTGGCCATCATGGAAAAGTCCATGGTGCTTCTCCGAGATGTGACTGATGGGTCTCTGTATGAGGGTGTGGCCTATGGAACTTACACCACTCGTTCACTCTTTCAGTACATGTATCTGGTACAGAGACACTTTGATATCGGCCACTTCAATCATCCCTGGCTCCACAAACACTTCGCATTTCTCTACAGGACAGTGTTGCCTGGTAAGGCTTTGCTCTTTCTAGTTGTGTGGCTGTGTATTACAAGCACAGCTCTTAGAGGCGTCAGATTGCAAATGTTTTAACATTTCATTTCTTTACCCGAGGTCCAATTAAAAGACTAAAAATGTTAATTATTTCCACCCTCTTTCCGATGCTTAGAATTATATGGGACGTTTTTGTTGCTGTTGTAACATCTACAGTATGTAAAAATGCCAATTTTGCAAATAAATAACCATGCTTACTTTACGTGGGCTGCAGTTTTGCTGTTGGGTCCAGTATATTTTGTGCTGCCCCATCTTTCAATAACAGCCTCTTTGCAAAGCCTGCATTACAGTTTGACAGATTGACACATTTTGTTTTGATAAATGCATCTTCAGTTTTGAAATTTACGATATGTTTCGGTAGTACATTGAATGCTTGCTTGCTTGCTTGTTTTTTTTCAGGATATGACCCCTTAAAAAATTTTAATAGACAGTTGTGTTAATAAAGTGCTTTCCACATGACAGTCAAAGTACAGTAATAAACTCCTTTTACAGATCAGTTGCTTGGTCTCACCTTAAAGGGGTCATATGATGCTTTTTTTAAAGATCATTATTTTGTGTATTTGTTGTAACAGAATATGTTGACATGCTTTAATGTTCAAAAAACACATTATTTTTCAAATACTGTACATTATTGTAGGTCCTCTATGCCCCGCCTCTCTCAAACACTTAGTTTTCTACAAAGTCCCTCCTTCCGACAAGCGCAGTCTGCTCTGATTGGCCAGCTGACCCAGTGCATTGTGATTGGCCGAACACCACAAGCACTCGTCGGAAATGTAACGCCTCTTACCATAATCGCGAGCTTCATCTTTCAAAATAAATGTAAAGACAGAGCCCGAAAGGGGAACAGAGTCGCGTGACAGACACAGTGATGAAGCTGGTATGTGTTTGCAGTACACAAGCCACGGTTCTTGTAAGTAATCTTAAAGATTCCTAAATGCATCTACTTTCAGAAGGCCAAATAAAGTGCTTTTGCTTTAGCCTAGAAACACACACGGTCTCCCTGACATGCTGCTTCAACATTAACTGGGGTTGGAAACCACGCCTTCTTTCTTTGCGTGCACATTTGGGCTGCATTATGCTAATATTTCCACATAGTGAGGTAGATATGTGGGGGTGTGTTAGAACGAGCCGTTTTAGGGGGGCGTGGCAGAGTCTTAACTTTAATAAAGAATATCTCTTTGGATTTGAGACTTTAGTCTTTGCAACTTCAGGGATCTTATCTATGCACAATCAGCTTGTAACACTCCAAAGAGAAAGGCAAACTTGAAATCGCATCATATGACCCCTTTAAAACGATAAACGGGTACCCTGGCCAACGCCAAACCAAAGCTCAGACTATGAGTTGTAACTGCAACAATAGCTCTCTGAGCACATCAAAGAACTAACAGCCGTCAAGCTGTTTGTGTGTGTCTACAGACACGTCAGGTTTGGACAGTTTGCAGCCTCCTGCCAAAAGCCATTTTATTGTAGTGGAAACCAAAACCTTAGAGAAGGGTCTGGCTGCAGACATGCACTTGCATTTTCAGACTTGCACTCTCAGACACCTGCACTTCCGCGAGTGACGTCACTTGCAGTCTTTTTTCATTTTTAATTTAATTTAATTTATTAATATTTTTTTAAATTGAATCTCTTAACATTTTACACAAGTAGCCAGGTGGTGAAGACAAGAAAAAAGAAACTAAATCACGAAGTCACTTGCAATCGCCGCTTGCACTCTCATCTACTTGCAATCCACACGAATCGTGCGTGTTGCCAATGGAGACAAGACGCTGTGGCGGTTAAATGATTCCAACTAATTTAGTACTATAACATACAGGATCCTGCAAGTCATCTGTAGGAGAAAAAGACAAAGATGATAAAGACCAAATTCAGTATTTCTTATTGTTGATGCAAACTACACAGACCATATGAACACGCATTAAGAAATTAATTAAGTGATATTAAATGGACCAACTCTATTCTGGCCTCACCTGCTTATCTGTACATATTAATTGTGTTTTAATAATGAAGAGGAGCATATGAGGTCTTTATAATCTTAGACCGTTATGCCACATTATGCCACCTTTTGCGGTATGGGAGGAAAACACTATATACACACATTATATTAATAAACTTAATTTAATCTTTTAATAGCACTATCTTAATACATTAAGCCATAGCCTATTAAGTGTTTATGGTTTTCTACGGAGGTTTAAAAGCGCTTAAAGAGAGACTTTGCGCATTGCATTCATATTCTGCTGTTCTGTGGGCACGGATTTGCGGATCCTGTATGTTATAGTACTAAATTAGTTTTAATCATTTAACCACCACGGCGTCTTGTCTCCATTGGCAACACGCACGATTCGTGTGGATTGCAAGTAGCTGAGAGTGCAAGCGGCGATTGCAAAGGACTTAGTGATTTAGTTTCTTTTTTTCTTGTCTTCACCACCTGGCTACTTGTGTAAAATGTTGAGAGATTCAATTAAATTAAATAAAAAAAGACTGCAAGTGACGTCACTCGCAGAAGCGCAGGTGTCTGTGAGTGCAAGTCTGAAAATGCAAGTGCATGTCTGCAGCCAGACCCTATTGAAACCTTAAGCAAAAAATCAGGAGATGGAGAGGGTTAGCGGTCACAATACACTCAGTCTCTGGGAATGCACACAGATGCAGTACTGTTAGGACTATATGGCCTCTTCTTAGCCGTTTTTGTATTTCTATCAGTATAACTAGCTCTCAGTGTTTTGGCTCTCTGTGGAAACTAAAAAAACTGGTGAAAATACTAACATCAAACCCTCGTTAGTTAAATGCTGCCCTCTAAAAACAGAGCTTACTGCTGTCGTTCTTTTACACAAAAGTGATTCATTCTGGCTAAATATTTTCTAGTGGTTGCTAGGTTTAATGTCCCTTTTCACAGTAAACTGCTGTTCCTCCTTGAATCTTTACCCAACCTCGTTAATTAAAACGTGTTTACTTCAGCAGCAGTCAAACTAGCTTCTACTGACTGACTGAAAATAAACGCTTATTGTGCAGTTTGTAGGCAACAGTATGAACAATTACTTTTTAGTTGACCTAATCCCACATACTGGTTTTAGCTTCAAATGTTTCAATGTATTTTTTGCTCCTGCAGGTTTTCAGAGAACTGTTGCAATTGCAGACTCCAACTATAACTGGTTCTATGGGCCAGAGAGTCAGTTGGTCTTTCTGGATCGGTATGTCATGCGAAATGGCAGTGGGAACTGGCTGGCTGAGGTAATCAGACAGAATCGAGTTCTGGAGGGCCCAGGACAGGCAGGCAGGGGGCAGCGCTGGTGCACACTGCACACAGAGTTCCTCTGGTAAGATTTGTTATGTTCCTGAGCATGGACCTGATAACTTATTTGCGTAATAATAATTGTCAAAGTTGCAAAATTTCACCATTTATGTTTTAGGTCATTGCTTTCACAACGAAACACAGCGTCTCCACGACATGGCGGCGGCGGCAGCAACAATACTACAGCGAGAATCAAAGTTACGCCTTCTTTCTTTGCGTATACATTTGGGGGGCGTTATGCAAATCTTCCCACACAGTGACGTAGACATGTGGGGGCGTGTTAGAACGAGGCGTTTTAGGAGGGCGTGGACGAGTCTTAACTTTTATAAAGAATATCTCTTTGGGTTTGAGACTTTAGTCTGTGGAACTTTAGGGATCTTATCTATTCACAAACCGCTTGTAACACTCCAAAGAGAAAGGAAAACTTGAAACCGCATCATATGACCCCTTTAAAATGAAATGACATGCACATGCCACTTGCTGTGAAAAGGTCAAGCTGAAACCAAACATTTTCTGATTGTCCACGAATTAGAACTTTCTGTATTGTGGCTTAACTACAGAATTTCTCTGTGCTTCTCACATTGTATAGGTATGATGCCAGTCTGCAACCCACCCCACCTCCTGATTATGGTACATCACACCTCCATTATTTCGAAGACTGGGGAGTGGTGACCTACGGAAGTGCCCTACCTGCTGGGAGAAACCGCACATTTCTGTCCTTTAAGTCGGGGAAGCTTGGTGGACGTGCTATTTTCGACATTGTTCACCAAAACAAATACAAAAACTGGATAAAAGGGTGGCGGAACTTTAATGCGGGCCATGAGCACCCGGACCAGAACTCCTTTACCTTCTCTCCGAACGGAGTCCCGTTTATCACAGAGGCATTGTATGGTCCCAAATACACCTCTCTCAACAATGCAGTCATGTTCGGGCCTGCCGTGTCTGAGAGCTGCTTTGCACCATGGGAAGGCCAAGTTACGGAGACTTGTAACTCTAAATGGCTTAAGTACAAGCACGGTCAAGCAGCAGACTGCCAAGGTCAGGTGGAGGTGGCTCTGGAGCAGCAGGGCATGGTGTTTATTCGTGGGGAGGGTCAAGGAGCTTACAACCCTGAGCTGAAAATTAAGAGTTTTCAAAGGAACTTACTGCTGCTTCATCCTCAGTTGCTGCTGATGGTCGACAACATTCAGCTGCATTTAGGCAGCCCGACACGCAGCATGAGCGCCTTCTTCCACAACACAGACATGCCGTTTCAGATAACCCAAGTCGATGGAGTTCATGGTGCTCTGATCAGACACGGAAATGAAACGTCCAAGATGTTCTGGTTGGACAATACAGGCAGCAGTGAAAAGGCAACAGTGGGATATAGGAGCTACCCCCGTGGATACCCCTATAATGGTTCAAACTATGTGAATGTGACTATGCCACTGAGGTACCCTTCCAGCAGAGTGGCCTACATCTTCTTCGGATCCGGAGTGGATGTTCAGAGTTTCAGCGTGCATGGAGACTCGGGAGCACTGGACATCTATCTATCCACCGGGGATCACACCTACACCATCTATCTGTTCACGGATTTGGTTCCCACCAAGCCTATGGCCATGGTGTTGATGGACCAAAAGAAAGTAGTGTTTGAAAGGACAGCGGGGACAAATGAGCAGCCCTTGGAGGAAGTTGAGGAATACGTTAATGTTGTAGAGGACAATCTGCAGCATGTCAAACCAGTCTTTCAGCAGCTGGAGAGGCACATCCTTTCACGGGTTCTTAACTCGGACAGTTTCCACAAAACTGCTGAGCGCCTCCTAAAGTCCTCGGACCAGAGGAAGACTCCAGGTACTATTGAGAAGATGTTTTCCCTTTCTAAGAAGCACGGGAAGGGAGGCAAGAAGGCAAGCTTTTCCAATAGCCTCCCAGACATCTTTGCTCAGATTGAGGTGAGGGAGAAGAAGGAGAGGCAGAGGACGATGAAGCGCATCTATGAGGAGGCTCCGGAGGAGGCAGATGGCGACTCAAGGGCATTCATCGATTACAGTGATTTACGAAAGGGCAGAAAAGCGGGAAGGGAGGCAAGAAGGCAAGCTTTTCCAATAGCCTCCCAGACATCTTTGCTCAGATTGAGGTGAGGGAGAAGAAGGAGAGGCAGAGGACGATGAAGCGCATCTATGAGGAGGCTCCGGAGGAGGCAGATGGCGACTCAAGGGCATTCATCGATTACAGTGATTTACGAAAGGGCAGAAAAGTGGGATTTGTAAAGGGGCGGAAATTCAAAGAGGTACGAGTGGGGACTACAGCAGAGAGTGACAATATGTTTAATGCCCCCTCATACATTCGCCTTTTCCTGATTTTGAATATAGCCACTTTCTTTGTGCTGCTGGCGGTGCTGTTGACGCACTTCCAGAGGGCACAGAGTTTGCATACGCAGCGTTGCCTCTACTGCGTCCTCCTCATAGACAGCTTCGTCCTGCTCTGTCTGTACTCCTCCTGCTCGCAGACACAGTGCTGACATCATCGCTGTGAGACATTCAATATACCAGGCCTTCGCCCAAGTGTTGACGCCGATACTGCTGCAGAATATCCCTGTTTGCAGCAGCAGTGTGTCCAAGTGAGGCATCATCAGTGTTGGGACATGGCTCTTTCTCACAGGCACAGTCACATGATTATCTGTGAGACAGATGGAAGCATGTCTACTCCAGTTTATTCAGCACAACTCATTCTGAGCCAGTGTTAGCAAACAGGTGTTTGGGAAAAGTTGATTCCAAATAGGAATAAATCGATGTTGCGAAGATAGCCAGCTCGTCTCAAATCAAAAGCTTTTGTGGAGCTTAAAAATAGTTTACATGAACTTTGCCTTGAAGTATAGCGCCCTGTACATGACATAAGGGGAAAAACAGAATTATTTTCCACAATGTATTAATTTGTGGGAAATAAAAGTTTATTAGTTAAAGCATTGGCTTGTTGTAGTAATTTATTCCCTTGTTTTAGTTCAATCGTAGCCACGATTTAACTGATATGAGGGAACAAACGAACAAAATGTGGGAAAAAATTATTTCCTAAATTGCAGCCACAATAGCATTTTTTTTTCTTTTTCTGAAAAGTCATGTATCAAAGCTTCCCACAATGTATTAATTTGTGGGAAATAAAAGTTTATTAGTTAAAGCTTTGGCTTGTTGTAGTAATTTATTCCCTTGTTTTAGTTCAATCGTAGCCACGATTTAACTGATATGAGGGAACAAATGAACAAAATGTGGGAAAAAATTAATACGTTGTGAGAACTAATTCCTAAATTGCAGCCACAATAGCATTTTTTTTTCTTTTTCTGAAAAGTCATGTATCAAAGCTTTCGTATTAAAGTGGGTTTCTCCATGGCTTCCCACTATCCAGATTCACTGCAAGCTATGCACATTTGGTAACAACATGGACTATCTTTCATCATGTGTAAAATGTATATATGTTGAAGCAAAGTATATTTTTTGGATGTTGTTTTATACTCCTCAATTAAAAGGCTATTACAGAAATGTGTATTTTGATTTCTGGTGATTTCTTTGTTTATCTAAAAATAAACATTCAAGCAGACCTTTTATCAGGGAATAAAAAACAGGATTTCCATACCTAGTAGAAATTAATACAATTTTGAAATGACATTGACATTTCTGTAGTGAATATTCTAAAATTTCAAAGATTTCAAAAGCATCTGGTAGTGTTAATTTGTGTCAGAATATTTTGCCTCAAGAAAATAAATTAGAGGGGAAAAAATAGACAAATTCAGGACATTTTATTTTGTAAATTTTGTCTTACAGAATAAAGTAAATAAATAAAAAAAATGTTAAGGAAATTAGAAGACGAAGATTTAAGATTTCTCAGCTGTTCTGCATCTCGTATATCAGCCAGCACAGCTATTAGATGGAAATCAATTGGAGGACATTTCCCCTCATGAATAATGTGAAGAATTTAGCAACACAATACTGTTCTTTGTGGCTCTTCGTATAAATTGTGATGCATTTTTTAGTCTAATGTTACAGTCTGTGATATGCTTTGATTTTTAAACAACCAAAACACTAACCACCTTGCAGTAATATTCGAAATGTGTTTTCAGAGTGCAACACAGATATATAATATTCAATTCAATTCAAGTTTATTTGTATCGTGCTTTTCACGATACAAATCGTTGCAAAGCAACTTTACAGCAAATTAAATTTCTAGGCTACAATATTTAGTTGTAGCTTATCAGTGGTGACTGTCAGTTAATGTACATATGGCAGAAATGTACGGAAAAATAAATTAAAGACGAAATCAAACAGACGATGAACACTACTAACAGCAATTATTATATGATGCAATCAAACTTATAGCAAAATGTGGTAGTTCTGTATGTTGTTTCAGGGTTGGCATCATCTGAGGTCCTCTGAGGGCTTGCATCATCTCTTCTCAGGTGTTCTGGATCCAGACTGAAGCTTGTGTCAATCCTAGTTACATCCTGTGGCAAAAAAACAGAGAAACAAATAGAGACATAATTAGCGTAGCTGCTGTTCCAACCAAGTAAAATTAATTTGTTTAACCCAAACTAAAGAATAATAATGTGCATTTGATCAGATATAACTGCAGTACAAGATTATGAGATGCATTATTTGAATGCTTGGCCAAAGAGATGTGTCTTTAATCTAGATTTAAACAGAGAGAGAGTGTCTGAACCCCGAACGGTATCAGGAAGGCTATTCCAGAGTTTGGGAGCCAAATGCGAAAAAGCTCTACCTCCGTTAGTGGACTTTGATATCCTAGGTACTACCAAAAGTCCAGAATTTTGCGACCTTAGGGAGCGTGATGGATTGTAGCGTGGTAGAAGACTAGTTAGGTACGCAGGAGCTAACCCATTAAGGGCCTTATAGGCAAGTAATAATATTGTGTAACTGATACGGAACTTAATAGGTAGCCAGTGCAGAGACTATCTATCTATCTATCTATCTATATATATATATATATATATATATATATATATATATATATATTATAAAGTAAAAACCGCATTGTTTCACTTTTTGTGTCATTTTTGTCACCAGATATGTTTTTAATGTAAAATAACATTTAAAATTTAAATTGCAGTATGTTACAGCAAATTATTTTAGGACAGATCAATATTTACATATCACTGCTGGTTATATATTCTCTATATATCTGTGTACGTGACAAATAATAAATCTTGTTGATTGAACAGGACGCATTTTGTCTTGAGATTCTATCTTCGGTGGGATTGCTATTTGATTCATGCATAAACATTATAAACATCCAAACATGTAGAAATGATTTTAAGAACGTGTTCTAAAGCTAGCAGTGTGAATGAATGTCCAGTTATTAAAACAGTAGTGTTCAGAAGGGATTCGGTGACCCCTAGTGGTCCACAGCGGTACTGCAGGAGTTTTACTAAATATTGTGTGATGTCAAACTACTTTTCCTGAACATTTAAAGGGGTCATATGATGCGATTAAAATTTTTCCTTTTTTGGAGTGTTACAAGCTCTTGGTGAATAAAGAAGATCTGTAAAGTTGCAAAGACTAAAGTCTCAAATCCAAAGAAATATTCTTTATAAAAGTTAAGAGTCAGCCAAGCCCTCCTAAAACGGCTCGTTCTAACACGCCCCCACATGTCTACGTCACTATGTGGGAAGATTTGCATAATGCTGCCCAAATGTTCACGCAAAGAAAGAAGGCGTAACTTTTATTCTCGCTGTAGTATTGTTGCTGCCACCGCTGCCATGCCGTGAAGGCGCTGTGTGTTTCGTTGTGAAAGCATAACTACTTTGTTTGGTCTTCCAAAAGAGGACGATATCTGCTTCGTCATGCCTGGAGCTGATCCGTGCTGGTCGCTGAGGAAATACATCGACTTTGTGCTGTGGATCGCCGGATCGGCTTTCACCGTGGACGAAGTGGAGTCCAGCCCGGGGTCGTCACATGTGGTTACCGCAAGCCCTCCGGACGCTCCTTTGTAGAATCCGCCGGCCGTGCCGTTCTCAAGCCCGCCCGCCTCCGCTCACTCTAGCCCGCTGTGTGTGATGCTGTGAAAGCGAAACTTCTTTGTTTGGTCTTCCAAAAGAGGTCACA
>NW_015505524.1:963181-985139 GCF_001515645.1 Sinocyclocheilus grahami
CACCAAATAATGTTCTTTTTAGCAACGTCATATGACCCCTTTTAAAACATTTGAAACATATAGAAGTCGGCCTATATGGCACTACTGTGCAATGATAGTTACTTAAATGCTCTTGCAATTTTAAAATCATAACAAAGTGAAATACAGCCCATTGCCTTGAAAAAAAGGCCCAAAAATCCAGTGCTCGAAGTGGAATAAAAATGCTGACAGGAGTCTCCTCTTTTGCAGGTATGCCTTTATGCATTATTTTGCATATGGACACTGATATGTTGCTGCTTAGACTACATTCCTCACATACTTGTTAACAGTAATAAATAAAATGTATACTAAGATACATGCATGAAAAAAATTGTGCATTCAAATTTGTAATATTATTATTGTTATTTACATATTTACTACTGTATTTACAATTGTATGATTTACAATAATTATATTTAATAAGATAATATGTTGTAGTTAAAAAAAACGACATTTTAATGTTTATATATATATATTATTTTTTTTAATTAATTAAATTTTTTTTTTTTTGTGCATATGTACTGGAGAGTGACGCGCACTCACAAAACCGTTTGTCCCTTGTGTGTTTCCGTCTGACGTGTCTTTTCCTTCAGTGTGGCACTGCTGCTGTTTCGGCGCGAGAACTGGTTTAAAAATCTAGGATTAATTCAACGCTGTAGTAACACTACTTCTGTAAATAAGTGAAGCCATGGCTGCAGACTGGGAGGAAATCAGGCGGCTAGCTGCGGACTTTCAGAGAGCTCAGTTTGCAGATACTGTGCAAAGGTAAAACCATGTTGTTGTTGTTGTTGTTGTTGTTGTTGTTGTTGTTGTTGTTGCTGCTGCAGGAGAACTTCCACTGAAGCCCACAGGTTCTTATGTCTTCAATCAGCACAAGAATTTGGTCAGAACTGATCATTTCTGTTCTTTTACATGCGCTTTCGTCGTAACATCATGTTTTTGGGCCGCGTTATGATCTACAACGGTGATCTTACCGTGGCAAGCACACTGAAGCCTGCACAGCGTGTGTATGGGAATCATCTTGTAACACTCCAAAGAGAAAGGAAAACTTGATATCGCATCATATGACCCCTTTAACATGAATAAAGGAGTAAAGTATGGGTAATAAAGTAAACCTAATTTGCAAAGAGATATGTAATACAACCTGAAGGTGGAATTTTTTTTGAATAGTACTAAAAGGCCTTTTACTTGCTAAAAAGTATGAAATATCAATCATAGCACAGAAAGCATGTAGAAGATGCAAAGTTTTGATCACGTGTAGAGGTCTTAAAAATTGAAATCTCAAATATGATACAGTAGGCTTTATAGAGTTGATGGAATGGTTAAAAGGGAGTTTCATGACAAGAAATTTCCTATTGCTTGGAGTAAGACAAAAAAATAAAAATCAACAATATTTTATGAGAAAGTACTTGTCATGTACGATTTGACCTCAGAAATGATTTTGTTAACTGTGTGTTGTGTGTTGAATTCAGGTTGTCTGAGAGGAACTGCATCGAGGTCGTGGCCAAGCTGGTGGAGGATAAGAAGTTAGACGTGGTTCACACTCTGGATGGGAAAGAGTATGTGACTCCTGCACAGATCAGCCAGGAAATTTGCGATGAGCTGTATATGCACAGAGGTTAGTATAGAATATATGAACTGATTTAGCTCCTCTGTTTCCCTGTAATAAGTGTGCTGTATGTCACTTTGAATAACAAAGTCTACTAAACGACTGCTTGAATCTAACATTTTGCTTTATATTTTAAGGGAGGATTAATGTTGTGGATCTTATATTATATATATTTTTTTTTAATCAGCATGGGTTAAAAATGTTCCAAAGAGCATCTTGTGGGCTAGTTAATGTAGTAAATATTGGTTTGATCATTCATTTTATACCATAACATTTATTTGTTTTATATTTTTAAAAATACTAGAACTTTATATGAGCAACACACATATGAGATCATTAATAATTGTATTATTACACATGTGTAATGAAGTGGTCTTTTGACTGGCTTCTGTAACGTTCACTCTGCTAGGAGCTGAACTCGAGGCTGGGCAGAGTGATCCACGGTCAGACTGATCAGTACAACAGGGGAGTGATCTTCACTCAAGCTTTCCGCTCCAGACACAAAGCTTGTGTATGTGGTCTGTTCAGTGCCATCTCAAGGTAAGCAACTCCACACTCTGCATCACGGGATAGATCATGGAAATATATATAATAAAAGGTGTACTGTAATTTACTATTACTGAGTTATCCAAATAATGTGCTGTTGTCAGCCTGTTGATTAAAGGGTTACTTCAACCAAAAGGAGGCGAGACAGACGAGAAGAGCGAGGCGAGACAGACGAGAAGAGCGAGGCGAGACAGACGAGAAGAGCGAGGCGAGACAGACGAGAAGAGCGAGGCGAGACAGACGAGAAGAGCGAGGCGAGACAGACGAGAAGAGCGAGGCGAGACAGACGAGAAGAGCGAGGCGAGACAGACGAGAAGAGTGAGGTGAGACAGACAAGACGATCGCGGATGATTTAGTTTCGAAACGAGATGCAAAAGCACCTGTTTGGCAGTATTTTGGATTTTGAAAAGCCTGTTGACCTTTGCCGTTTATCTAAGATGATTTTGGAAGTTTTTATAAACATCCGTTTCTTATTTAATTGGTTCCACAGTGTTTGCTGATTTTTACTTTATTTAAACTTTTTTGTAATTTATTTATTTTATTTGACATCAAGGTGTATGCCGTGCCTCCAAGCTTTCTTACTCGTTTTGCTAATAAACGTTCTACGTTTCTTATTTATTTGGTTATATATTATACATGTTTACTATTGTTGTTTTGTATACCTATTTAAACTTTATGTAAGTTATTTGTTATTTTATATTAGGCATAGCCTGTCCTATAGCATGGTGTATTTTTATTTGTTTTGTTAATAAAAGTTCTATGTTTTATATATAGGCTAAAGTGAGTTTGACGTTGTATTTTGTTGTTGCATTCAAGCAATTGATGCGAACTGCCGCTAATTCGAAAGTGAAAGTAAAATGTGCATGGTGCTTTTAAGCTATTTAAAAGCGACGGAAAGCCAGGAAAAGAGGGAACGCCCCCACCCCGCCCCCACGGTGATACCGGTGTTGTCACATGTTGATTAACTGGTGGGAAAATTTCCTCACCGTCACAACCCTAATTTACGGTAGGAAAATTACAAAATATCTTCATGGAACATGATCTTTACTTAATATACTAATGATTTTTGGCATAAAAGAAAGATCGATAATTTTGACCCATACAATGTTTTTTTAGCTATTGCTACAAATATACCCCAGCGACTTAAGACTGCTTTTGTGGTCCAGGGTCACAAATGATAACAGAAGCTCAAACCAATGCACATTAGTCGGTTAAGAATCTCTGATTTCTTGTATTTGTCAGTGGATTACAAGTTGTACGTTTTTTTTAATCTGTCTTACATTTTCCTTAAATTCTCTTTTGACTGTAAAGATGATTTCTCTGTGGTTTTTAACAGTTGTGATTTCCATCCGTAGGCCTACACAGATTAGTAACTTGCTAAATCTCTATGGTTTTCAGGAGAATCTGTTGTACTGTAAGTATTGCAGTTTGCCTTTTTCCATAATCGTTTCTTATTTGAGCATTCTGCCCGTCTAGACTGTTCTTTCTTGTTTATCAGCGGTGCTTGAAGAACTGGTTAACAGTGGCCGTTTGAAGGGCTCCGTGGTTGGAGGCAGGCAGGATAAAACCATCTACATTCCTGACATCTACTCCAAAGCCCAGAGCACTTGGGTTGAGTCCTTTCTCAAACAGAATGGATATTTAGGTGTGTTGATTTGAAATGACAGCATATAGTTTATGCATTAAAATGGTCAGTTTCCCTTCTTTGGGAATTATGGACCCAGAAAAACGGATGACTCCCAATGTATTGCAGTCGTAGCACTGGAGTTAAAGGGTTACTCCACCTCAAAATGAAAATGTTGTCATTAATCACTTACCCTCATGTCGTTCCAAACCCATAAAAGCTTTGTTCGTCTTCAGAACACAATTTAAGATATTTTGGATGAAAACCGGGAGGCTTGTGACTGTCCCATTGACTGCCAAGTAAATTACGCTGTCAAGGTCCAGAAAAGTATGAAAAGCATCATCAGAATAGTCCATCTGTCATCAGTGGTTCAACCGTAACGTTATGAAGCGACGAGAATACTTTTTGTATGCGAAGAAACAAAAATAACGACTTTATTCAACAAATCGTCTCCTCTGTGTCTCTCCGCATCACCGTAGCGCCATTTTGGAGAATATCCACTGAACGCAAGCAGCGTACGCTCTTCTGTGTCAGCCGCGACACAAGGATACGTTTTCTACGTGTATTTACGCTTTGATTTGAATGAAAACGGCGCATCTGTGCAGCGCGGCTGACACAGATTAGTGTATGCAGTTTGAGTTCAGCGGATATTCTTCAAAATGGAGAGACACAGAGGAGACAAATTGTTGAATAAAGTCGTTATTTTTGTTTTCTTCGCGTACAAAAAGTATTCTCGTCGCTTCATAACGTTACGGTTGAACCACTGTTGGCAGATGGATTATTCAGACGATGCTTTTCATACTTTTCTGGACCTTGACAGTGTAATTTACTAAGCAGTCAATGGGACAGTCACAAGCCTCCCGGTTTTCATCCAAAATATCTTAAATTGTGTTCCGAAGACGAACTAAGCTTTTACGGGTTTGGAACGACATGGGGGTAAGTGATTAATGACAAAATTTTCATTTTGGGGTGGAGTATCCCTTTAAAATGCTTTCTAGCCCTAAATAATAAATGCCACCTGCCTCCAACTAAAGCTGTGTCAAAAATCTGATGTATTTAGATATATTTTGCAGATGTATTTATATTTATCTGTACCGTGTAAGCCTTTTGTTCTATTCTAAATGATAAAAAATACAAACATTGAACCTTGCCTTAATTGCCTTAATTTTGACTGTGCTTTCCGCTTGTAATGAACACACCTGAGACGTGTCAATACGTGTTGGTAAATATCAATATATATCATGTTTGAGGTGTGCTTCTTTTTTCTTTTTTTTTTTTGATGAGTCAATTAATTCATATTAATCTGAGAACAGTCCTGTAAAGCTCTTCTCAGTCCAGTTGTGTTATTTTTTTTTTCCTGCAGAGTTTGAGGCACTGACCCGTTTGGGAATACCTGATCCAGTCAGCTACATAAAGAAGCGGTTTAAGTCCAGCAAATTGCTTTTTCTCAAATCTGCGTGTGTTGGCAAAGTCATTATAGATCAGTTGGAGGCCTCAGTGGAGGAGGCTATCAACTCAGCCACTTGGGTCGACCTACAGGTGCAGTTATGCAACTTTTTTAAAATTGTATTTGTATTATTATTATTATTTATGAAAAATACCTCCATAAATGTTCATGTTAATTTCCTGTTTAGCCAATGATTCCAAGCAGTCTGTCGGAGGAGGATGTAGGAATTCTGTTGAATGAAGTGCTGAGGGCCATGAATGTGCAAGGCTTCTCTCCACTTCTGTAGTCAGCGAGAAGTTCATCACAGGATGCATCGCTTTGTTTGATGATATTATGCAACAGAAAGCACAGAAGGTATGCGACTTTTCCTGTACACTATACACTTCGAATGCCTCCACACATCAGTTAAACAATATATATTTTCAAATTACTCCAGCTAAGTGGGTCCTATTTGGTGTGTAAATATGAGTGACGGATTTAAATCCCTGCTATTGAGTTAAGTTAGTGGGATATTTCACCCAAAAATTAAAATTCTCATAATTTCTCCTCATGTTGTTCCAAGCAGGGTTATCATCATTAACATCATAAACTTATTCAAACATATTTGTTCGTTGAGATAAAATCTGAATATTAAATGAAAAACAAAATGACAATGAGTAATGTTGCCATGGCAACTATTTGAAATAAGTTGAAGTAACTGGAAATAAATAGAAAATAAAACTGAAATGAATCAAAACAAATAGTAATATTAAACAAAAGAACTTAGCAAAATCATCACTAAACATTCAAATAAAAATGAAAACTGAAAATATAAAAATAAAAGCACAACTATTAATAAAACAATACAAAAAACAAAAAAGCAGTATATAAATGGTACTTAAAGTCATCCAGTTATAAAATAACTAGAGTTACTTTATTTAATCTGCAAAACACAAAACGAGGTATTTTGAAGAAACATGCTTTTGTCCGTTGTCTGATGTTGACAACCAGATCTAATAAGATATTTTATGCAACAGCACATATTTGGTGAACACACTGGCATGGTGTTATTTCCAGCAAGAAATAGTAGTGTTTGTAGGGGATTGTCATTGGATGTGTTTAACTTCTCTCCTTTAACAATAGGAAGTGAAGAACAACCCTGTGTTTCTGATAATGGAGGATGATGTCAAACAAGCATCAGTTTTGTTGGAGACTTCAACCTCTTCAAAGAAAGACAAACGAGACGAACGCAGGAAGAAGGCTACAGGTAAGGAGAGTTTATTTCAGATCATTGTAAAGGGGGTCAGGAAGCACAGACGATACTGATTCGTTTTTAAAAATGAAATCAGAATTGAAGTTTTGTGGCTTTTAGTCCATGCCTGCTGTTAGCTTTGTGGTCATTTATATGCTAGTGTATTAAGTTGACAACATTAATTGTAAGGGGTTAAACGCATTTAAAATGTACAGTATCTCTCCTCCAGGAAGATGGAGCATTACACTCAGGCTCATGTGCAAATGATTTTTCTCCCCCCAATACCACCTGCTTCAGCTTAGCAATATCGAGAAGCCATTCACGGATAATGCAAACTAAACGCTAGTAGCTAGCCCTTCAGTATGTTCTGACCAAACTTCCTGATTCAATAAAAAAAAAAAGAGTATGGCTTGATGAGCTCAGTTATTATACATCACTCAGATTTTGATTCTATCATTTTCATAGCTTGCAGTAGAAAGTACTGTTGATAAAAAGCCTGCTGTTGGCTTTCTGTTCCTCAGAGGGCAGCGGAAGCGTGAAAGGAGGTGGAGGCGGAAATGCCCGAGAGATCCGAATTCGCAAAACAAAAAAGAAGGCCAAGAGGGAAGAAGACAGTGATGAGGAGACGACACACACCTCTCAGAGTATGAACTGTTAACACACACACAACAAATGAAAAGGCTTTGGGTATCAAGAACTAACAATAAACAACACTGTTTTTCTGTGCTTATCAGTTGATGACTTACTGTTTATTTCTAGTTACTTTCTGATTACTATATTAACCCTTGTGCGACCTTTTGGACATTTTTGTCCTTTTCGGTTTAGTTTATTTTTTTTGATAATTGTGTTATATATATTATATAATAACTGTGTTATTGCCAACTGCATACATTTTGGCACAGATGTGTATTTTTATTGGAACTTTACTATTTCACTTCAATTTACTTTAATAAATCTGTTTTGCACTAGGTACAAAAAATGGGTTCTCTCAGGACCTTAAGGACAAAAATGTCCCCATTGAAACCCATTAAAATTGCTATTTTTAATCGCAGTGCCATTTAACTGTAAAATGATGCAATTTTTGTTAATAGGCTTTCATTCTGTTGACAAGGCTTTAAAATTTTATTTTGTATTATTTTTTACTAGATGGTGCAATTTTTTTCAGGTTTGGCCTATAAAGCAAATACTCGCTTAATTCCTGTTTTCTGCTTCTGCATATTATAGAGCCAACTGGATAAATAATGCAGCTATAATTGTGTGGGTGTGTTGGTATGAATGTCGGAGTGTGGTTTGTATGTGTGTCACAAAAAAATTGTGTGTATTCTTGTAATATTTGAGGGAGAAAAACTGCAAAATGATGCAAATCACAAATCCAACCACTGTGTGCACCAGCAGAGTTTTGCTGGCATCTAATGGGGAAAATTTGGTACTGCGCCCAAACAAAATCTAACTGAAAGCTAATTTTTTGAGATATCAACCTCAAATTTGGAATACAACTTGATTAGATTTATGGCTTTGATTTTCTAGCAGGTATAGAGTTCAACATGTTTCATAAAATATATATTTTATATAAAATATCGTTCATAAATCATTTTCATAAACTTAAACCTCTATAACTTTTTTTTTTGGTTTCACTTTTTAAACTTTTTTTACTTCAACAATAATCTGCCATGGGTCTTCTTTAAAATGAGACCAAACTTAACTCTGTGCTCCCAAACTTCACATTTTTGTCCACTATGGACCTATGTGTAACTTTTATTAAGTGACACACAAGGGTTAATATTTATTTATTTAGTATTATTTAACTTGTTAAAAATGTATACATGAATATAAATGGATATATAGAAATGTGCAGCCTTTAATAAAATAGGTTAGTATTGAAATATTTCATGTTAGCTGTTGCTTATGTTAACTAATGTCACTTTTATGTAAAGTGTTACTTTCTTGGTAAAATTTCTCATGATAGTAGGAAACAGCTGTAGTTCCTGTTTTAGTTTGTGACCTTGCATGTGTTACAGGCCGAAATACGCAAGGAGACATGTCCTTCCTCTCAGTGGAGGAGATCATGGAGGCGCTGGGGGAGAAAGTGTGTGACAGCTCTGAGGAGATGCTGCAGGAACTAGCAGAGCAGATACAAAGGTTCAAACCATGACATTCAAGCATATGGAGACCAAAAAAACAAGCATCAAGTGTTTATGATAAAGTTAAAAAAAAATACACATTTTCTCCTTGCGCACATTGGATAAATAATGCAGCTATAATTGTGTGGGTGTGTTGGTATGAATGTCGGAGTGTGGTTTGTATGTGTGTCACAAAAAAAATTGTGTGTATTCTTGTAATATTTGAGGGAGAAAAACTGCAAAATGATGCAAATCACAAATCCAACCACTGTGTGCACCAGCAGAGTTTTGCTGGCATCTAATGGGGAAAATTTGGTACTGCGCCCAAACAAAATCTAACTGAAAGCTAATTTTTTGAGATATCAACCTCAAATTTGGAATACAACTTGATTAGATTTATGGCTTTGATTTTCTAGCAGGTATAGAGTTCAACATGTTTCATAAAATATATATTTTATATAAAATATCGTTCATAAATCATTTTCATAAACTTAAACCTCTATAACTTTTTTTTTTGGTTTCACTTTTTAAACTTTTTTTACTTCAACAATAATCTGCCATGGGTCTTCTTTAAAATGAGACCAAACTTAACTCTGTGCTCCCAAACTTCACATTTTTGTCCACTATGGACCTATGTGTAACTTTTATTAAGTGACGCACAAGGGTTAATATTTATTTATTTAGTATTATTTAACTTGTTAAAAATGTATACATGAATATAAATGGATATATAGAAATGTACAACCTTTAATAAAATAGGTTAGTATTGAAATATTTCATGTTAGCTATTGCTTATGTTAACTAATGTCACTTTTATGTAAAGTGTTACTTTCTTGGTAAAATTTCTCATGATAGTAGGAAACAGCTGTAGTTCCTGTTTTAGTTTGTGACCTTGCATGTGTTACAGGCCGAAATACGCAAGGAGACATGTCCTTCCTCTCAGTGGAGGAGATCATGGAGGCGCTGGGGGAGAAAGTGTGTGACAGCTCTGAGGAGATGCTGCAGGAACTAGCAGAGCAGATACAAAGGTTCAAACCATGACATTCAAGCATATGGAGACCAAAAAAACAAGCATCAAGTGTTTATGATAAAGTTAAAAAAAAATACACATTTTCTCCTTGCGCACATTGAATAGATTGGAATTGGAATAGATAAAAAAAATGTCACATTAATGGCATGTTGTGTTGTGGTGCATTAACAGCTGTTCATTCCAATTAAAATATTTATCTCACCAAATCTTCACACAGAACAGTCATCTAGAGGCTTTTGAATCTCCACAAAGTTTGGAAAATGAAATTACAGAACCTCAGCTTTTTTGTTTTGCCAGGCCATTGAGTAAAATGTACCAGGAAGTGGTCAGTGCAGCTTTCATGTCCACAAGTTCAACCGGAGCAGGAGGGAGTCGGAAGAAAAACATGAAGGATCTTCAGGAGGAGATCAACAACTTGTACAACAACATTCGCCTCTTTGAGAAAGGAACCAAACTCTTCTCAGGTTTGTTTGTCTCCTTAGCTTTTGTGGACTAAAAACCAACCTGTACGGTGGCCGAGAAGTGCAAAACAAATCACAATTCTGAAAACAAACTAACAAATTACAAACGCAAATGCAAGTCTAAAAAACAAAATAACAATTCAGAAAACAACAACAATTCAGAAAACATTATAACAAGTCAGAAAACACAACGACAAATCTGAAAACAAATTAACAAGTCAGAAAACACAATGACAAATCAGACAAACAAAAAGAGGTAGGTATAGTTTGAGACAGTGCCATTGATTTGGGATTACTCACCGCTGACTGGACGAGACATCTGTCAATCAACGTATACAGGGAAGAACCGTGGTAGAAAGTTCGGGGATGGTAGCTCAGTTTATGAAGTAAAGTAGCTCAATGTATTGTATGAGTTGCCCTTACTATGGAATAAAAAAATGCATGTCGTTGGCTTTTTGACGCGATCGACCCGGGTTCGATCCCGCCTTTTGCCAAACTTTTTTTTTCTCCCTTTTCAAACCTCGTATCACATCGTAAAGGCATTTATTTTCAATAAAAATTAAGGAAATAATCAAAAAGTTGAAAATAAAGTATCGGGTAGGGTTAGGGTAGGTGTAGGGAGGGCTTTATTGTACCAATAAGGTGGCATCCATGTAATAATTAAAATTAAAATTATAATTTACACTCAATACGTTATTATTGCATACTGTTTTATAATGTACTACAATACTGAAGTGCAGATAATTGCCACTATTTGCAACAAGTAGTATACTTGATAGTAGAAATTCTGCTATTTTAACAGTGTAAATAGGTATTTGCATTTAGTGTAAATAGCATGCACTTCGTGTAAATAGCATTTTCACTTAGTGTAAATAGAATCCATTGCTAATAAGAGATTTGAAAAGGGTGGAAAAAAAAGTTAGGCAAAAGGCGGGATCGAACCCGGGTCGATCGCATCAAAAAGCCAATGACATGCGCTTATCCATCTGCGCCACTGGAGCAGATGTTTTACAGCCACTTTTAACTAAATCTAAATAGACACCCCATATTTTTTATTCCATAGGGCAATTCATACAATACATTTAAACTGAGCTACTTTAATACCATCTCCGAACTTTCTACCACGACTCTGCTGTTCTTCGGCTGGTTCTTCCCTGTATACGTTGATTGACAGATGTCTCGTCCAGTCAGCGGTGAGTAATCCCAAACCAATGGCGCTGTCTCAAACTATACCTACCGCTTCCGGTTTGTCTGATTTGTCGTTGTGTTTTCTGACTTGTTAATTTGTTTTCGGATTTGTCGTTGTGTTTTCTGACTTGTTATAATGTTTTCTGAATTGTTGTTGTGCTTTCTGAATTGTTATTTCGTTTTTTAGACTTGCATTTGCATTTGTAATTTGTTATTTTGTTTTCAGAATTGTGATTTGTTTTGCACTTCTCGTCCACCGTAGACCTGTTTCTGTCTGCCACAATTTTAAAATTGTCGAGAATTATCGGGTTTAGCTCCTCAATCATTGCATGTGTATTCACCAAGCATACACAATTTACAGAGATGTTTTCCTCTCTTTTAGTCTATAATTCGCTCATTTCCCTGCTTTTTTTCTGTACACACCAGAAGAGACACAGGCTGCCATTGCCAGGCATGTTTTGAGGACTGTATGTACGGATGTGACCAATGTGCTGCTGAGCTTTGTGGCAGCTGAGCATATGACCTCGGACAGCTCAACTGCCATCACCAGTGAGGTACAGTCAACTGATCATTCATAATCTGGACATGCATTCACAGCACATTGCACTTCTGTAATCTGATGCATTTGACAGGAGAACAAACTATTCAGTGCTTTGTTACCATGTCTTTCTCATAGAGCTGAACAGTGAATAAAAAATACCATTACAGCTGCTGCAATTACCTAATCATGAAAAGTGCAGATTACAGCATTATATCTTCTCCTGTCGCACTTACAATGTGCTTTTGCAAAGTCTCTCTTTTACATGTGTGTTGTGTCTGTGTTTGGTACTGTGTTGCAGATCAGGCTGAAGATTCTGGCAAAGCTCTCAGATGAAGTTAAATCTCCTCTGATGAAGCTACACAACAGTCTTAATGGAAAGGTGCGTTTGATGACACCGCATGGAATCTGTGCTCACAGAACTGCTCAGATTTTACACGTTTATACAGCTCACTGCATGTTTTTATTAATAATTGAATAATTTGATAATGCTTAAGAGAGTAGAGTGTCATGTTTAAATCCATTCTAGATAGTTCCACAGATTTTCCAATAAAATGAATGGAGAACATGTGAGAGACTACCATTTCCATTTGCAGGCCATTGAAGACTTTGTGTCATGTTTGGAGATGAGTGCAGAAGAGTGCGGGCTTTTTCTGAAGAAAGTCGATAAGAAAAGAGAAAGGTAGAGCCACTTCCGTTTTCCAATACTGCATCGGCATTAATCACTAAATTGTCTGCTCTTTAGTAATCAAATGTAGGAAATAAGGAGTCATTTGCACTGCATTGACTATGTTTATGTATATAATTTGAATAATTACAATATATTCTCATGGTTAAATCATTATTGTTTGTTTTCTAATCAGGTTTAGCACTATTTTACATTAAGTTTTGGTTCATATTATTGATTTTAAAAACAAACAGCATGTGCAAACACACCTTTGCGATTAATTGCTGATAAATGCAAAGAGGTGGTTTAAATAAAAAACAGGAATTAAAATCACAATCACAGGAAACCATGCATCACATGCTCAAATTAAGTTTTGTTACTAATCTGTTTGTCATTAAAATGTGATTGAAATTGCAGTCAAAATCAGAAAATGTTAAAGTAGTGATGAAATGGAAGTAGCGTCAAAAAATATGCACAGTGTGGTTTCTATGCATTGACAAAGTGGAGAAAGATGATTGGAGAAGTCCTGCATTTTCAACAGGAAGTCCTGTAACCAGAGATCAAAACATTTTTTAAAAAACAAAACACGTTCACAATAAAATATATAACATGCATTTAGAAAATAGATCAGGTGAATATTAATTTTATGCCGACTTAATAAAATGCTGTTAATTATGATTGTGTTATAATTCATTTGGTTACTTTTTATTTTGATGACTATCCCTATTTAGAAGCAAATGCAGTCATAACAAGGTGTACATATGGTTGATATGTGTGTGTGTGTGTGTGCAGGCAGGCTCTCTTTGTGCACCGTCAGGCTCTGTCGGAGCAGTTGAGAGATAAAGAAGACCCTGCGCTTGTGCTTCATCTGACCAGCGTCTTGCTCTTCCAGAACATCACACACTGCATGCTGCATGCACCTGGACGCTGTGTGCCGCATATCATCGGCTTCCTGCAAAGCAAGATTCCCGAGGTAAACGTGTCCCCTAAACCTACAGTAAAATACAGCTGTGCCAAGAAACACAAACCTGTAATATACAGTCAAGTATTAGACAGAGTCATTGCATAAAATCCATTAAATGGTAGTTCTCAACTGGCCTTTTTGTGATGGACAACAAGGAAAAGCAATGCTAAATATAAAAAATAAAATGCAGTGAACCATATGCTTGTGCATAGTTAGTATAGCAGTCCTGTTTTTTTTATTGAAATCCAATTTCTAGTTAAAGGGGTCATATGATGCTATCTATTGTAAAGATCATTATTTTGTGTATTTGGTGTAACAGAATATGTTGACATGCTTTAATGTTCAAAAAACACATTATTTTTCAAATACTGTGCATTATTGTAGGTCCTCTATGCCCCGCCTCTCTCAAACACGTTGTTTTCAGCAAAACCCCTTCCTTTGACAAGCGTAGTCTGCTCTGATTGGCCAGCTGACCCAGTGCATTGTGATTGGCCGAACACCACAAGCACGCGTCGGAAATGTAACGCCCCTTACTATAATCACGAGCTTCAAGCTTTCAAAGTAAATATCAAGACAGTTAATAATGTGGTTAGTTTTACCATCAGTTCAAGCCCGAAAGGGCAACAGAGTCGCGTGACAGACACAGTGATGAAGCAGTACACAAGCCGCGGTTAAGACAGCTGACGTGCTATGATTTCTGACAGGCCGTTCACTCTCCTGTGATGTGACCCTGTTCCCCTCACACACACACACACACACTCTCTCACACACACACACACGACACGTTACTCTGCGCTGCGCAAAACTCCGCATTTGAACATAACAAAACATACTTACAGTCGCTGATTCAGAAGCGCCAGATTGTCATAGCAAAGTTTTAGAATTGACCCTTTTTTTTTTTTAAACATACCTTTGTGCATAGCCAGCCTTGTACTCTTCTAGGTTCAAAAAACTGTCGTCCATAAAATGCGTTGCACAAATTCGAACATCTGGGTTGTGCTGTTCTGTTGTAAATAAATCTTAACCAATGATTCCTAATTGCATCTACTTCCGGAAGGCCAAATAAAGTGCTTTTGCACTGAAACACAGCGTCTCCCTGACATGCTGCATCAACACTGCTGCTGTTCCTGAAACCACGCCTTCTTTCTTTGCGTGCACATTTGGGCGGCATTAAGTAAAATGAATATTTTCACATAGTGAGGTAGGTATGTGGGGGCGTGTTAGAACGAACCGTTTTAGGAGGGCTTGGCTGACTCTTAACTTTTATAAAGAATATCTCTTTGGATTTGAGACTTTAGTCTTTGCAACTTTACAGATCTTCTTTATGCACCAAGAGCTTGTAACACTCCAAAGAGAAAGGAAAACTTGAAATCGCATCATATGACCCCTTTAAACAAAACCCTTAAAGTGCTATTTCACATCCTAACACAATTAATCTACAGAGGCTACATGTGTGTGTGTTTTAGGAGCAGCACAAGCTGTTGTCTCAGTACCAGAGTCTGGTGGTGAAGCAGCTCGTAGAACAGGGTCAAGGCCAGGAGAAGAAGAGCAGTCTGGGGGAAGGAGCTGAAGACGGCCCTGTTGTTTCTGATGACATGGAGGGCCTTCAGAAAGAGCTCCACAGTCTCACCAGAGACATTAAAGACATCATCCTTTCTCAGAGAAAACCATCTGTCACTGAGTAACACAAACAACCCAGCCGTTAATGGATTCTGCTACATTATGTATTAGAGCTCTAATTTTAAATGTGTGAAATAAACGGACTGAATTCAGTCTTGCAACACATTTCCTCTTATGAGAAGCAGTGGAGGGGAAAGTGGCATTTTTGGATTGTTCTGACAATTACAGTGCTTTCCTGACAAAAGTGTGTTTCCCCTCCAAAGCCCCTAAGGTTTTCCCCTCAGCCCAGGCTGAGAATGGTAATCATTTTGGAAATATTTGTTAATATTTCTCAATCATTTTGCATACATTTGAATTGCAGCTTATCTATGATCCATAAATAAAGTCAATTAATATATTTTACCACTGTGCCTCTACTGCTCAAGTGGAGTTAGCAACACTTCTGAATGTAAGGCTTTACAGGACGAAAAAAAGATGACAAAAATAAATAAATGTTCAACATTTAAACTGAGGTTTTTTGTATGTGACATTTAAAGTTCATGGGTAAGTTGTAGATATCAAAACATCTTTGATTTGTAGCAGTTAAAGGGTTAGTTCACCCAAAAATGAAAATTCTGTTATTAATTACTCACCCTCATGTCGTGGTCTAAACCCATAAGGCCGCCGTTCATCTTCAGAACACAAATTAAGATATTTTTTATTAATTCTGAAACCTCTCTGACCCTCCCTTAGACAGCAATGTAATTACCACGATCAAGGTCCCGAAACGTAGCAAGGAGATCGGTAAAATAATCCATGTGACATCAGGGGTTCAACCATAATTTTACGAAGCTACGAGAATACTTTCTGTACACAAAGAAAACAAAAATAACGACTTTATTCAACAATTCGTCTCCTCTGCGTCACCTTGGTGCCATTTTGGAGAATATCCACTGAACATAAACAGCATATGCTATTCTGCGTCATGCGGAAACGTTGTTTTTGTTCAAATCAAAGTGTGAACAACAGCGTAGAAAACGTATGACACAGAATAGCATAGGCTGTTTATGTTCAGTGGATATTCTCCAAATTGGCACCAGGGTGACGCAGAGGAGAGGAATTGTTGAATAAAGTCGTAAAATTATGGTTGAATCCGTTATGTCACATGGATTATTTTACCGATCTTCTTGCTAAGTTTCTGGACCTTGATTGTGGTAATTACATTGCTGTCTATGGGAGGGTCAGAGAGCCCTCAGAATTCATCAAACATATCTTAATTTGTGTTCCGAAGATGACCCTGTTGAAAAAAACTGCATATGCTGGTTAGGTATGTTTTGACGCTGGGATGCTGGTTTATGCTGGTCCTTTGCTGGTTTAAGATGGTCCTTTGCTGGTTTAAGCTGGTCCTTTGCTGGTCCTTCGCCCCTTAACATACTGTGATGCCATCTCCCAGCAGGAAGAGACAAAACCAATAAAACCCATTACAAAGGAGGCATTTGTTGCATCCAGTGGAGACATAATTACTGATTATAATGACTGTGTTTTTACAACGTTGCGTAGCATTGCGTATCGCGCCGCGTAAACATAAAACCATGTCTGCATTTGTGATCGGAGAAACAACAAACAACAAGTGCTACTCTACACTGCTCAAAACTCACGTTTGAATCATCAGTGGCAAATTCTTTAAATGTAAAAAATGTACAGGCTGTGAGTTGTCCTTGCAAAGTTGGAACTGCCCCACTTTATAGAACAGCCTTTGAGCACAGACCCATTGTAGGCTATGCAGAACTGCAGGTTCAGGAAACAGTCCTCCATAAAATGCGTCACACACTGTGGGCTAGAGTGATGAGCGTCCGGCGGGCTTGCGGCAACCACATATGACGACCCCGGGGCTGGACTCCGCTCCGTCCACGGTGAAAGCAGATCTGGTGATACACAGCACTAAGTTGATGTATTTCCTCAGTGACCAGCACGGATCAGCTCCAGGCATGACGAAGCAGATATCGTCCTCTTTTGGAAGACCAAAAAAAGTAGTTTCGCTTTCACAACGAAACACACTATACTATGCCTTTCGGCCTAAAAAATGCAGGAGCTACTTTCCAACAATACTACAGCGAGAATAAAAGTTACGCCTTTTTTCATTGCGTGAACATTTGGCCGGTATTATGCAAATCTTCCCACACAGTGATGTAGACATTTAGGAGGGCGCGGACAAGTCTTAACTTTTATAAAGAATATCTCTTTGGATTTGAGACTTTAGTCTTTGCAACCAGATATCGTCCTCTTTTGGAAGACCAAAAAAAGTAGTTTCGCTTTCACAACGAAACACACTATACTATGCCTTTCGGCCTAAAAAATGCAGGAGCTACTTTCCAACAATACTACAGCGAGAATAAAAGTTATGCCTTTTTTCATTTCGTGAACATTTGGCCGGTATTATGCAAATCTTCCCACACAGTGATGTAGACATTTAGGAGGGCGCGGACAAGTCTTAACTTTTATAAAGAATATCTCTTTGGATTTGAGACTTTAGTCTTTGCAACTTTACAGATCTTCTTTATGCACGAAGAGCTTGTAACACTCCAAAGAGAAAGAAAAAATTGAAATCGCATCATATGACCCCTTTAAGAAAATTTAACACCTTGGCAGATGGAACAAAGGGTACTAAGTAATAGTAATATATTACATAGAGAAAGAAAGAAATATAAGTCTGTTTCAGTGCATTAAGACATGACAACACGATTAAAAATAGTTATTAAACTGTCATTGAGAATAAATGGGGGGTGGGGGGATTACGTGCAAAAATTGTTTTTTCTGAAAAGGAATTATTAAATGAATCAGAATTCAGTCCACAAATAAAATACACAAAATGTGATTTTTTTTATACTCGACATTGAGCATTGCTGTTAAGAATGTAGTGGTCTTTTTAATTAAAGAAATTAATGAAAGGTTTTAAAAGGAATAAAGTAAAAGAAATATAGTTGTAATGAGCTTGAATCTATTACAAAGTAATGCATTTGAACCATTTGCAAATAGTTTTAAAAAAATGCACATTGACTTAATCGGATGCCTAAATGGCTCTGTTAAACTTTCTTGTCTCTCACATTCAGTTAGGCTATGACTAATATTATATGACTTACACACTGATCAGGCACAGCATTAAAACCACTTGTAGGTCCCCTCATGATGCCAAAACAGCTCTAATGCGTTGAAGCATGTACTCCACAAGACCTCTGAACGTGGTATCCGGCACCAAGGCATTAGCAGCAGATCCTATAAGTCCTGCAGTGTGTGAGGTTGGGCCTCCATGGATCAGATTTGTTGCTCCAGCACATCCCATAGATGCTCAGTCAGATTGAGATCTGGGGAATTTGGAGGCTAAAGCAACACCTTGAACTCATTGTCATATTCTTCAAACAATTCCTGAACACTTTTTGCAGTGTGACAGGGTGCATTATACTGCTGAACGAGAACGAGGAACAATTTCAGACCATCACACGCATCTGATTTTTGCATCACAGAAAGTTGGACAGCCTGTCTAACAAATGTGCACCTGGTGGTGATCGGTGATCCTGTGTAGAATGTGCTCAGCTCAAAAGTCTATGTCAAGTGCCTGCAGTTAAAATCAGGTATAAACGAGTTGCTCATTAAAGAAAAGACCACACATTCAGTACAGTTCAATAAACTGGTCTGGTATGGGCATAAGCACTGAAGTACATCTTACAATCATGACAAGAACCGAAGAGCTGCCTGAGTCGTATTGTGGCGCATGAAAGGGATTTAAAGCCACTTCCAGTTCTGCTGTATGTAAAATAATCATCTGCCTTCGGTTTGAGACATGCTGGGATAGACTCCAGCACTCCCTGTGACAGAACAGTACAGAAAATGAACTGATAGACAAATGAAAAATCTACAGGATGACTCATGATTTCAGATTCTATAAATACAACATACAAGAAGCCACATAATTATGATTTCACACCCGCCCACATTCCTGCAACCTGATTAAAATGTGCTGTCCTCTAAATGGATATTTTCTCATAAAAGGAATTAACACCGCACATGTAATGGGCATCAATTATAAACATCCACGGATTATTCTGAAAGCACGTCAGGAAGGTTAAAATGAAATATATTTGACTTTTTTGCTTTTGAAATATAAGTGTTTACTCTATAAGTGTATTGTAAGCATGTAATTTATGTTGCTGCATGTATTTAATTCATCCATGAGAAAGACTTTTTTATATCCATGATTTCTGACTTTGAAGAGAACTGGATAAGTTAATTTGGTACAACAGCTGAAAGAGTTTTTGCAGCTGTTTCACAGACAGGGCTTCGATTAAGCCACGAGTAGGCCTTATTGCATACTAGTTCAACTAAGACATGTAAGTGCCTTTCATGAGCGTGGCTTAGTTAGTCGGAGACTACAGAGTCCTGGAGTAAGTTAAGTATGCTTAAATGAGAACACCTGGTATAAGCCTGATTAGGTTGAGTATAAGCACATACTGTTGGTCTGATGGTGCTCATAAAAAAATCAGTATACACCTTATTGATGATGCACACAAATCAACAGTTTCACGATGAAGGGTACCAGATGGCAAAAAAACCCTCAATGTGAGCAGAACTTGGAGAGAACTTGGTTCTCAGAGACAGACAGGAAAGTCTAGGCTCAAGCAAAGATATTATCTCCAATGCATTTTCTTTGTACATCCAAAAGCTGTCTTGAAAAGCTATGTCAAAGTAATTTAATGGATTACTCTTATCCAAAAGTACTGTGGCTGGCCTCTGTTGTGCATGTTTGTCTTCCTTTAGATATTCCAAATAGTCCATGCTCCCTCACAAACAGTACTAAGCAGGAGTTAAATAACGAATTTAAGTTTCAATTTAGTCATAGACTAGCTCTAATCCTCCCTCTTGCAATCAGCTTTGTTTAATCCAGAACAGGCTAAATCTATGACTATTTTAATGTCTGTGCAAGTCGCTTTGAGTTAAGACAGCTCAAATGGGCAGTTTAGTCTGGGACTAGGCTTAAACCCTGTCTGTGAAATCGGGCCATACGATTTTAAAGGGGTCATATGATGTTGCTAAAAAGAACATTATTTTGTGTATTTGGTGTAACGAAATGTGTTTAAATGTGCAGCCTCATTTATAAAATGTTGCGTATAAACCGTCCTAAATTTGTTCTAAGATCATTTCTCAAAAGTGCATAAGTGCGATTTAGAGAAAACGAACGTGCGCACAAAAATATGTGCTACGCCTCTCTTCCAGATGTGACATTTATAAATCGCAAATGATCTTGAAATTGTGCGCAGCTGACTGGTGTCAGATCTCCGCCTTGTAAACGCCCCCTAATTAATTACCATATAAAAGGGCACACGCCAATATCCGAATTTCTGTGCTTGAGAATGATGAGCACAAAGAAAAAAACAACTTTACTGAGTCTGAAATTGAGGTCCTGCTGGCAGAGGTAGAGGGACACTTTTTATTTAATAATGTGTAATTATTCTGTGGACAAACAATGTGTGTGTGGTTCTATTTTTTCTATTGACTATTATTAAAATTACTACTTCTAGAAACAACAATTAATAATAATAATAATAGTAATTATAAAACAATTAGGTTTCCAAAAGTAAAAATAAACTACGAATTCAAATAAAATTTTCCGTCATCTTATAAAAAGTGAGCCATCCTACTTTTAAAATCATTGGTAACACTTTACAATAAGGTTCATTAGTTAAACATTAGTTAATATATTAACTAACATGAACTAACCATGAGCAATACATTTGTTACTGTATTTACTAATCTACGCTCATGTTAGTTAATAAAAATACAGATGTTCATGTTAGTTCACAGTGCATTAACTAATGTTAACAAGATTTTAATAATGTATTAGTAAATGTTGAAATTAACATTAACAAAGATGCATAAACGCTGTATAAGTGCAGTTCATTATTAGTTCATGTTAACTATGTAGTTAACTAATGAACCTTATTGTAAAGTGTTACCAAATCATTTGCTATGACAACTAATAAAAATTTTAATATCACAAATAGTATTGAAAGAAAAACTGTACCATATCATAATAAAATAAATTATTACACGTTTATGGTCTTGGTCTCCGGTCTGAAAAAACCTGTGTGTGATTTGGCATTTCTTTATGTTTACAGTTTAGGCTACTAATGCTGCTCATTAATGTACTGACACAAAAATATATAGTGTCTTTTATACAAATATAACTGATGTAAATGACAAAAACAAAGTTTGGCTGATGTCTCTATTAATTTTCACAGAAACAAAGCAGCAGATGTTATAAATAAAAACAGTTAACAATGTTAACTGTTAAGTACTTTTCCACGTCAAAGACCGTTATTGTGAACATTGCCGTGGATTTTAGCATACGCACACTCTAAGATAAAATCTGTGCATATGCACTTTTTATAAATGAGGCCCATGGAATGGATTTTGTTAATGCCAGGTTAGCTCCAGGGTCTGAAAATGTATTACAGCAGCTTTAGGTGCAGGGACTGTATTACATGGTTGTAACAGATGCCTATTGTATAAGCACACAATTGCTCTAATTTACATGTTTCCCTTTTTCTTTGCAGTGTTCAGGGACCGGTTCCTTGGACACTTTTTCTTGTTGCCATGGGAACAGCAGGGAGATGATGAGTAAATTATTTTTTTAAGTCAAACAACAATAGAAGTTGAGAGTGTGAAAACAGTAAGAACCTTTTGTAAGAAAAATCTATATGATCGTATTACGGTGGCAGAGAAGTGCAAAACCAATCACAATTCTGAAAACAAAATAACAAATTACAAATGCAAATGCAAGTCTAAAAAACAAAATAACAATTCAGAAAACACAACAACAATTCAGAAAACATTATAACAAGTCAGAAAACACAATAACAAA
>NW_015505524.1:985572-998985 GCF_001515645.1 Sinocyclocheilus grahami
TGGTAGAAAGTTCGGAGATGGTATTAAAGTAGCTCAGTTTAAATGTATTGTATGAATTGCCCTTACTATGGAATAAAAAATACGGAGTGTCTATTTACACTTAGTGCAAATAGCCCACCTTGTTGGCAGTAATTCCGCTCGCCAACATGTGATTGGGTTAGTCAACACTTTAAAAGCAGCTGTACATAATCAGCTCCAGTGGCACAGATGGTTATGTGCGTGTTGTCGGCTTTTTGACGCGATCAACCCGGGTTCGATCCCGCCTTTTGCCAAACTTTTTTTTTTTTAAAACCCTTTTAACATTTAAACTGAGCTACTTTAATACCATCTCCGAACTTTCTACCAGGACTCTGCTGTTCTTCGGCTGGTTCTTCCTGTATACGTTGATTGACAGATGTCTCGTCCAGTCAGTGGTGAGTAATCCCAAACCAATGGCGCTGTCTCAAACTATACCTACCTCTTCCGATTTGTCGTTGTGTTTTCTGATTTGCTAATTTGTTTTCAGATTTGTCATTGTGTTTTCTGACTTATGTTTTCTGAATTGTTGTTTTGTTTTTTAGACTTGCATTTGCGTTTGTAATTTGTTACTTTGTTTTCAGAATTGTGATTTGTTTTGCACTTCTCGGCCACCGTATCATCTCCCAATGAACATAAATATGCTTCTAAAAATGTAAGAACACACTTTAAAGCTACTTGCACGAACAACAGGTGCATAGGATCTGATTAAGCATATTCATAAAATATACAGGAATGAAAGTTACATGATCACTTTCAAGAAATAAAATGTAGACAGAAATAAAGCATTTTAAAAGTCGGTGTCAATATAGCAACAAGTTACTTTAAAAAAAAAAATAATGACATTAAGGTGTGCGGCTGCTCTATATTTTTGTTCTGTGTGATAAAAGTGATAAATGTGGTTCTATAAAACTAAAATGAACATATATATACAATGAAATTTACAAATGTTTTTTGTTGTTGTTGTGTTTAGACATGTTGAGCATCATCCAGCCACTATTCATATTTGACTAAAATTCAAAGACATTTCCTGAATCTGAAGCGAGCTAACAAACATGCAGATTTGTAATTCAAATGGACACTTACAAAATTGAAATTACAATTAAAATGTAATGCAATTTAATGTGTAATTTTTTAAAAATGTGTATAATTTTTAAGCTTGATTTACCCATTGGCATGACCATACATACAACTTTGTGCATTTAAACATTAAATAAAAACATCTCTCTCATTATTTCATTTTATGGACCACATGGTCTATACCTCACATGGTGGAACATTTATATTCCAAGAACACTGTATTTTAGCTTAAACTCTTTAAAATGTTAACAAGATGGAAACCCTCTTTAAAAAAAGAAAACCTCATACTGGTTCATGACCATTTGGTTAAACCAACAAAAATCATTCAAGATGGGGTGATTTTAAAGCATCTAATTATTTTGAATGACATTACAAATTCACAAAACTTCTCTGAGAAAGCATGTTTTATGTCAATGTTATAGCGGCATCTCCAAAAAACAAACACTCCCACCAGAGAGTCTAACTCTGAATAATACAAGCTGGTTGCCAAGTAATACATACTGTTGCTAAGTAATAGAGTTCCACACTTTGGTTCTGATGAGCTTCTAAAGCCCACAGCATCCTCATTAGAAGTGGCTGGAGAAATAATGAACCCCACAAGGGACATTAGTAAAGGAAAATTACCTTTTAGATTCAAAAAGCTTTAGGGTTTACCTCCAGCCCGGGTAGCCTCAGGAACAAATCATCATCAAAATGAAGGCGGCACACTACAAAGGCTCAGACGGACACTGTAGAAGCAAAACAACCCCTCGCCGTGGTCTCAACTGATTTTCCATGACAAATAGTTGTTAATTTATTCTGAAATGCTTGCCATTTGATATTGAGAGAGAGGGAAAAAAAACAATCAAATCATATCCTTCAGCTGGTTGGTTGGTCATTGTTGTTTTTGTTTACTTTTAATGGCATGTCAGCAACAAGCAGTTGGTCAGTTGCTGTTCATATGATATATACAACCTTGTACTGTACACAAATTGACAGGAGACATTTCCATTTAGTTGTGAGAACAGGAATTTTAAAAAAAAATATGACAACAGGAATTCCATGAATTGATTTGATCCATTTCCATGATTTTATTCACTTCCAGGCATGGAAATCACAATTTTAAAATTCACATTAAAAATCACGGATTTCCACAAAGTCATCTACTTATCAGTTTGGAACATGCTTATACCTTTGTCAAATGCCTTTCCCTTATTTCAACACTGAAAATAATTAAAACCAGAATAGCTGAGCAATCAACAATAAAATTAAATAGAAAATGTTGAAATGTAAAACAGTTCACAAAGCCAGGAAAAAACAAAACAAGTACAGCAGACAAAATCGTATTACATTCATGGCATAAAACATAAGATTGCACATTTTCACCAAATATAGCAGCACCTGACTTATATATGAACAAACTTCTATTAAGATCTAAAACCTATAAAAAACATTGTGCAATCAAAGTAGTTTAATGTACAGGCTCTGTAAACCTTCTCATCTGTACCATCTTTTACAGCTAAAACATCCTGCAGTTTGAAGAAAGACCAAACATATCACAGCTTGATAAGATTGTACTATACATTTACAAAAGAGGTTTCAGAAATGTCCTCCACTACACCACAGAACGATGATCCCCGCACACATAAACAGCACTGGGGCGGATACGTCTCTTAGTGTGGCCAGGAAGCTGCGGCAGGAAGTTGAAGTACTTGGGCATCACGGAACAAGGCAGGCGTCACGGAACTTCTTGATTCGCCAGTAGTAGATGAGAGGATTCAGGGCTGATTTGAGGTAGCAGGTCCACAGCAGCCACGTGCTGATCTCAAAAAAGTTCTGCCGGTAGTAGAACGCACGACTGAAGGTGGACAGCAGGCTGTAGGTGGCGAACGGAGCCCAGCATGCGGTGAAGACTGAGAACAGAATGAGGATCGTGGTGAAGGCACGCGTTTTGAAGCTCATGTCAACATTCATCTGAAAGGGCCTCTGCAGACTCATCAGACCCAGCTTGCTGGCCTGGTTGAGGCACACCGAGTCGGGGTGGGAGTGGATGCGCAGCGTGTTGTGGCGAAGAGTACTCAAGATGCCCATGAACGTGTACAGCATCACCAGGAATGGAACAAAGAAGAACATCAGCATAATGAGCATCACGTAAGCATGGTAACCACGCTCCACCGTGTAGCCGAAAACACACTGTGGTGCTCTGGGGGGAATGTACAGGGCAGGATGGCCAATGGAAAGCGGGAAAGAAAAGCAGAAGGATAGAGACCATGAGACCGCAATTAACACTTTGGCCCGGCGTGGACTAAGCTTGTCCTGCTTTTGCACGATGATTAGGAAGCGGTCCACGCTGATGATCATCAAAATAGCTACTCCCTCCATCAGGAACATCCAGAAGAACATAGCCGACATGCGGCAAAACGCCTCTCCGAAGATCCAGTGTGTGGTCAACATGGTGACTAGCGCAAAGGGCATGTTGAGGACTGCTAGCATCATATCAGCAAAGGCGAGACTGGCCAGCAAGATGTTAATAGCGGAACGCATAGCGGCTCTCTGGTAAACCATGAGGCAGACCACCATGTTTCCGAGAAAGGCCAGCAGCAGCACACAGATGATGACCAGGCAGAAGAACACCTGAAGGGACAAGTTCAGGCCCTGATCAGGGTCCTGCCAAACAGTTGAAGGCGTTATGTATTCCGATAGAGTCAGGAACTCTAGCGAGCTGTTGAGTTTTGCGGAGGAATTCTCCATGACTCTTTTACCCGCTGACAGGGTCAGCACCTTGGGCGTGGGGTGCAGGGTGACGCTAGGCTCCCCTGGAGCCACAGGTGGACTAGTGGAGGAATAATGCATTCTTCTTTTTGCAGTTACATGGTAAAGAGAGCAAGCTCAGCCTATCGGACAGGTCGCTAGCACACATCTCAGCATGGAGGCAGACCCTGTGGAAGCAGGAAAAAGGAATTAGTGGTAACTCAATGTCAGTCAATCTAACATACAAGAAAATACAGAGTAATAGTAAAGTGAGGCTGTCAGCTGGCTACGGGTTTAAAGCTTAAAGCACAGAGACAAATTTCAGAAAGCCATTCCCAGATAGCTTTAAAAACAGCTTTGTTTTTGCCGGAAATTGCCTGCACGCAATGATGTCCAGCTGCTTTGTTTCAGCGAACTGCTGGCAGTGTGAACCCCGCTTGACTGTGAATATTGACAACGAGACAAATTTATCACATTTTCTAGAGGGACATCTATCACCATTGCACTCGCGTCTCGCAGAAAAGAGCCTGCATGTTTAGAAAGCCATGTAAAAATGCAAGTTCAACTTTTAAAAAAAACATATCTCAAGACTTTATGGCTGTTTTCCCCATCCCACTGCATCTCAAGTCTTTAAATGAAGAAAGTACTCTTTGTGATTGGTTTTCGGTCCTATGTATTAAACTATACATATAATTGTTTAAGCAACTTATTTATATATGGTTTATAAGCATTATGCAAAGATAGTCGTGTTATTTTATTATGCTTTGAAGAAACGTGCAAAATATTTAGCTCGATGCCCCCTCTTGTGGCCTCAGGAGAGAAGCCAACAGCTTTTTTCCCCCCCCAACTAAAATGATGCCTTTTAAATTCGAATATTGATAATATTTATGTAAACAATTAGAATTGAGTTTTTCAGCCATTTTGAGAGCCCTAGTTTGTATCAGGCACACATAATTCCGAGTATGGGTCACCATACTTGGCCACATGTCACTTCACTTCACTACTTCACTTTATATCATCTGTGGAAGGAACCATAAAATGTTCCTCCAATCATATCCCTCAGTCCAAGGGCTACGATAGGCTGCCCTACCTGCCTGTCAGCGTATGTATTTGCATACCTCCGAGTTAGGGCTGGACAATAATTCAATATCAATATATATCGCAATATAATTTTTTTTCAATAACGGTGATATGATTTTTAAACACATTTCTGATATACATTACCAGTGTTTGCCATACACTGATTTATTTGTGGCATTTGACTTCGTTGAATAAACATGAGCACTGCACGTTTCAAAATCAAAACACGGCGCGGGTGTTTTATATGAATGTATCTCTGAAGGGAAAGGACTGTCTTCACAAAAGGTTCGATGGCATTTTCATTTGATCTGATATGAAGTGTTCATGAGCGGAACTGCTTTGATTACAGCCATTACTGGAGAAACCGCTAGTTCTACCGCTCTCAAAGCGCCTCCTGCTGGCAGACAAACAGTTTGCATTTTCAATAATAAGCCCGTCTTCAGCAACGTTTTTGTTGTTGCTCTTTTTTTTTTCTGCAGCATCTCAGAGCAATTTTCATACTCTTTATACTGGCTAAAGCACATTTGTTTCAATCTATAAGAATAATCATCGTACACTACCAGTCAAATGTTTTTGAATAGTACGATTTTTAAGTTTTTTTTTTTTTAAGAATTCTCTTCTGCTTGCATTTATTTAATCCAAAGTAGAGCAAAAAGAGTAAATATTGGAAATATGTTTACTATTTAAAATAACTGCTTTCTATTTGAATATATTTTAAAATGCGATTTATTGCTGTGATCAAAGCTGAATTTTCAGCATCATTACTCCAGTCTTCAGTGTCACATGATCCAGAAATCATTCTAATATGCCGATTTGCTGATTGTCAATATTTAAAATGGTTGAGTACTTTTTTTCAGGATTCTTTGATAAATAGAAAGGTCCAAAATCCAAAAGGTCAGCATTTATCTGAAATAAAAAGCTTTTGTAACATTATACACTTCCGTTAAAAAGCTTGGAGTCAGTAGGCTATAATTTCTTTTTTTTTTGTTAAGAAATTATAGAAATTAATACTTTTATTTAGCAAGGATGCTTTAAATTAATCAAAAGTGCTGATAAAGACGTTTATAATGTTACAAAAGATTTCTATTTCAGATCAATGCTGTTCTTCTGAACTTTCTATTCATCAAAGAAACCTGAAAAAATTCTACTCTATGATTATTCTACAATGATTTTTAAGCAGCAAGTCAAAAAGAATTCTCCTGGGACGATTTAAATTTTTTTGTCATGCATTAAGCTGAAAGATTATATAATTGTTCTTATTACTTTTGGTCCTGTTATTTTTATTATATGTATGTTTTTGTATATTTGTACATACATATATACATATATATACATATATATATATATAAATAATTTTCAAACAAAATTGTTATATAACTGTTTTGAAATGATATATATGACTGAATTGTGAAACTGAAATGTTCCCTCTTGCCATGAATATAGCCACTGCTGTTGACATGGTGTTAAATCATAAATAAATAAATGAGCAGCAAATCAGAATATTAGAATGATTTCTGAAGGATCATGTGACTGGAGTAATGATGCTAAAAATATAGCTTTGAAATCACAGGAATAAATTGCATTTTAAAATATTATCAAAGAGAAAACTTATTTTAAATAGACAAAATATTTTAATGTTACTGTTTTTGCTGTATTTTGGATCAAATAAATGTAGGCTTGGTGAGCAGAAAATAATTCTTTAAAAACATTAAAAACTTTTGACTGGTAGTTAGTCTATAGTTTGAAGTTAAAGATATTAATATTAATTAGGTGAGTCTGAGACGATTATTTGACTGATTTCACATTTCTCATTTGTATGAAGGCTAAATACAAATAAAAGGTAAACATTAATTAGTTTGTGCTGTTTTTTTTATAACATATTATGTGGTTTATATTAGGTGTTATAGACTTGGCAAATTCATTTTCCATAAGTTTGTATGCACAGACATCTGTTGTGGGCATTCTTGGCAGTGTTTTTGCGAGGCTTTTTTAAAAATAGTGTTCATATCGATATCGGAATTATATCGTATCGACCGAAATTAAGAAACATATTGTGATATAAGTTTTGGCCATATCGTCCAGCCCTACTCCAAGCACCGTTTCAGGTCATCAGTGCGTTTCATTACACTATTGCAGACCGAGCGAGAATGGAAGGCGTTATTATTGTAATATTATGCTCTTTGTACTGTAATGTTTTCTCATTGGTGAATGAGACATGAGGGAATCTGACAGCGTTGCATTCAACCCTCCACCATCGCCGTCTCTCATCGCGTCACCGGTTAGCCTCTAGTCTGCCTGTGCACGTTCTTGTGTTTTGGAGGCGGCGTGGCTTTGGAGTGATTATGCAGGAAGGGTGGGATCTTATGCTTTCAAAGCTAGCTTGCTATTGTTAGCATCTACCTTACCTGACCTCTACCCTACCTTTAATTTTATAACCCAAGTGTACAACAGTTAACAAACCAGAAAGTTTACGGTTCACCCATGAAAACCATTAATGGAAGAGTAAAATTATACAATTAATTATTACAAAAGTCATCCTGACAAAAAATATTTTTTGCTCTAAGGTGCAATTTTTCATAATACTTGTATCAAATAGAAGTAGATGGAAGGGCAACAAAAAATAGCAGCCTGCCTTAATAATAATAATAATAAGCCTACTGTAGTTTCTGTATTTTTTTATTTTTTTTTGGTAAAATATTAAATTGTATTACTGCCACTGATTCCAATAAATAAAAAAAAAGAAAGAAATATACATACACACAATTTGTCTGCATTTCAATTACAAACCATTATAAAGAAAATATTGTGTAATTCTATGTTGTTCAGGAATAATATCATGTTGGATGTAGTTGTAGACTCTAGTGGTAACATCCCAAACTGTAAAATGAACAAACTTTACAATTAAAATAATAGAAGTTTTGCAACAAAAAAAAAAGTTTAATAAAAGGTTTAATATTATAAAATCTACACAAACAAAAGTCCATCTGCTGTTTTTGCATCTAAACAAAAACAGCAGATGGGCTGAATGAAAATGCATATTCACTGACAGTAGATTATGCTTATAGAGAAGCACAAATACAGCGGTTACCCCTTTACACAAAGCAGCGCTGCGCTTATAAACACTACTTTATTAGGCATCAAATGGAGCTAAGATGAAAAGAAAATGGAATTTAAACTTTTCTGAAGACAGTGAGTTCCCTTCAGATATACATTAATTTTACACCCAGTTCTTTGAGCTTAGGAAAGTTAAACAGTTGAAACATTATTTAAAATTTCTTCTTTTGTGTCCTGCAGAACAAGATCTGGTTTGGAACACTTGGAATGACATAAGGGTGAGTAAATGATGACACCCCATTAAAATAAATAATCACCAAAACTATGCCATTCGTTTGTGCTACGTTTGTGCCGCCATCATTTTTGCTCATGCAGATAAGAGTAATGCATCATCCGAAACTGTAAAGGGTCTACTTTTATTTGTATAAATTCACAATATCAACAAGACGTTGTGCTTTTGTGAAAGAAAGAACAGGGTGCGCTTTCTGCCGTAAACTGGAGCACGCCACAAAAATCAAGCGTGGCGAAACTCATAGGCTACTTGCCTTACAGACATGAGAAATATATGTACTGGAAGCTCAAAATGTCTACTCTAAAATAAACCAATTCAAATCTAAAACAAGTTCTCTCTGATTATGTAATCCGTGTTGCATTTCTCTCTGAAGGCACGTCACTGTTTTGCAGAACATTGTCAACTTCACCTTTGCAGCCGACACACTGACTGAGAAAACACTAGTTTATTAATAAATAATTTAAATATCTCCTGGCTATTTTTCCAAACACATAGTCATTACATTTGCCTGTGCTTTGCGGCAAGCTTTATATATTTAGGCTATATATTAAAGGATCATTATTGTTCAGTTCCCCACCCCCCAGTATATATTTAAATAAATTAATAAAAATGTACGATTACTTGACTAATTGCATGTTTAGTCGACTACTAGTCAAGTCGACTAGAAAAATCTTTAGTCGGATGCAGCCCTACTTAACCTCTCAAAAGTTTCCTCTACAAAAGCGAGGCCTAAATGTTTTCCAAGGTGCCACTTAACCAAATGCATCTAGGCAAAACAATGAGAGAATAAGGCAAAGTTGTTTAGCCACTTTCAAAGATACTCACCCACGCACATGCAAGGACTCATGCATACTCACACACATAATTATCTTCACACACAAACAGTGTGAACATGCTGGCTTTTCATATTTTATGGTGACTTTCCATAGACAAAATGATTTTTATATTGTACAAACTGTACATTCTATCCCCTAACCCTCACAGGAAACATTTTGCCTACGATTTTTACCCAGATAGCACACGTATGTCTGCAAGATGTCTGTTAAAGATCGCTTCATCTGGAAAGCATCTGCGGTGTACAAAACAGTAGATTATGCTTATAGAGAAGCACAAATACAGCGGTTACCCCTTTACACAAAGCAGCGCTGCGCTTATAAACACTACTTTATTAGGCATCAAATGGAGCTAAGATGAAAAGAAAATGGAATTTAAACTTTTCTGAAGACAGTGAGTTCCCTTCAGATATACATTAATTTTACACCCAGTTCTTTGAGCTTAGGAAAGTTAAACAGTTGAAACATTATTTAAAATTTCTTCTTTTGTGTCCTGCAGAACAAGATCTGGTTTGGAACACTTGGAATGACATAAGGGTGAGTAAATGATGACACCCCATTAAAATAAATAATCACCAAAACTATGCCATTCGTTTGTGCTACGTTTGTGCCGCCATCATTTTTGCTCATGCAGATAAGAGTAATGCATCATCCGAAACTGTAAAGGGTCTACTTTTATTTGTATAAATTCACAATATCAACAAGACGTTGTGCTTTTGTGAAAGAAAGAACAGGGTGCGCTTTCTGCCGTAAACTGGAGCACGCCACAAAAATCAAGCGTGGCGAAACTCATAGGCTACTTGCCTTACAGACATGAGAAATATATGTACTGGAAGCTCAAAATGTCTACTCTAAAATAAACCAATTCAAATCTAAAACAAGTTCTCTCTGATTATGTAATCCGTGTTGCATTTCTCTCTGAAGGCACGTCACTGTTTTGCAGAACATTGTCAACTTCACCTTTGCAGCCGACACACTGACTGAGAAAACACTAGTTTATTAATAAATAATTTAAATATCTCCTGGCTATTTTTCCAAACACATAGTCATTACATTTGCCTGTGCTTTGCGGCAAGCTTTATATATTTAGGCTATATATTAAAGGATCATTATTGTTCAGTTCCCCACCCCCCAGTATATATTTAAATAAATTAATAAAAATGTACGATTACTTGACTAATTGCATGTTTAGTCGACTACTAGTCAAGTCGACTAGAAAAATCTTTAGTCGGATGCAGCCCTACTTAACCTCTCAAAAGTTTCCTCTACAAAAGCGAGGCCTAAATGTTTTCCAAGGTGCCACTTAACCAAATGCATCTAGGCAAAACAATGAGAGAATAAGGCAAAGTTGTTTAGCCACTTTCAAAGATACTCACCCACGCACATGCAAGGACTCATGCATACTCACACACATAATTATCTTCACACACAAACAGTGTGAACATGCTGGCTTTTCATATTTTATGGTGACTTTCCATAGACAAAATGATTTTTATATTGTACAAACTGTACATTCTATCCCCTAACCCTCACAGGAAACATTTTGCCTACGATTTTTACCCAGATAGCACACGTATGTCTGCAAGATGTCTGTTAAAGATCGCTTCATCTGGAAAGCATCTGCGGTGTACAAACATCTGATAGACGTCTTTAAGATGTTAGTTTTACATTCATTCTAAATCATAAACATCTTAAAGACATCTTCTAAATAGGGTTGGGTAACGTTTGGGTTTTTCCTGATACCGGTGCCAAATCCATACTTTTAAAACAGTTCCGTGCCTAAACGGTGCCTGAACCGATACTTAAATTATTTTTTTTTTTTTTTAAAGTTACCCAAAATAGGATGGATTGGCCATTTTTTAGTGCAATAAACACATTTAATGCCCGCTTCATTCATACATTTTTTAAATCAGGTTTTACCAAATGTCCCCACAACATTGGGTTTATCCGGACCGCACACACAAGATTAAATCAGATATTTCACCACAAATTCTATATTGGCTAATTTAAGACTTTCCACTTTGATCAACATTCTACATACAAATATAACAAGAAAGAACAGGCTTTTGTGAATAATACTAATGAATCCAAAAAATAGAATATGAGATCACATGACTCACATGTGATAAAAGGTGGCTGTTTTTGCACTGAAATTAACAGGCTTGTTTAAAAGCTCTAAGAAGTCAAAATGAAGAGAAAAGCACCTTGTGGACTACAGACTCAGTGGTACAGTACAAGCAGAAACCATAGTGACAGCAGAGACGACCTTGTGAGTGAATGACAGTCATATATAATGAATAGTTGTGGATCCTAGCAACAGGAATAAAATGATTAAGTGTCTCTTCATCTATGCTTGGAGAATGTCTCCATCCATTCTGAACCACAATCACTTCAAGAGGCCTCAACAGTAGTCCAAGACGGTCTGACGCTTCAAAAATTCCTCCATTTCTCTAATCAGACAGAAAAGGGCCAGACTAGAAGATGACACCAAATGATAAAGCTCATTAAAGGGATAGTTCACCCAAAAATTAAAATTGGATGTTTATCTGCTTACCCCCAGGGCATCCAAGATGTAGGTGACTTTGTTTCTTCAGTTAGAACACACATGATGATTTTTAACTTCAACCGTTGCAGTCTATCAGTCGTATAATGCATGGCAATGGTAACAAAATCTATGAGAGTAAAAAAAACACACACAGACAAATCCACATTAAACCCTGTAGCTCGTGATGACACATTGATGTCCTAAGACACGAAACGATCGGTTTGGGCCAGAAACGGAACAGTATTTATATAATATTTTACCTCTAATACACCACTATGTCCAACTGTCTTTGAGCGCACACACGGCATCCGGTGCGTGAGGTGTGTACGTGCTAGAGACCTGCACTCCCGCGGGAGTACCGCGGGACCCAACGCAACAGGGTGTGGCACGGGACAACTCTTGATGGGCGAGCGCGGGTGCAGGCGGGAAGAGACTCGTGTGTGTGCGGGATGCGGGAGAATAAAATGATTCGCGGGACTCCAGCAAAATAGAAATAATCTAAACAAAGTGTCTAAAACAGGGGTGCCCAACCCTGCTCCTGGCAATCGACTGTCCTGTAAAGTTTAGCTCCAACTCTAATCAAACACACCTGCCTTTCATTTTTAAGTGATCCTGAAGACCTTAATTAGTTGCTTCAGACGTGTTTGATTAGGGTTGGAGCTGAACTTTGCACGGAGAATAAAATGATTCGCGGGACTCCAGCAAAATAGAAATAATCTAAACAAAGTGTCTAAAACAGGGGTGCCCAACCCTGCTCCTGGCAATCGACTGTCCTGTAAAGTTTAGCTCCAACTCTAATCAAACACACCTGCCTTTCATTTTTAAGTGATCCTGAAGACCTTAATTAGTTGCTTCAGACGTGTTTGATTAGGGTTGGAGCTGAACTTTGCAGGACAGTCGATCGCCAGGAGCAGGGTTGGGCACCCCTGGTCTAAAACATATAAATTGTTATTTATCTGTTGCAATAAAGCAAAAAGAACAACTAATATTAACATTAAAATGATTAACGAGCAAACTAGACATAGCCTAGTTTCCATTTATAATGTAGCCAATCACAGACTCAAATGTTGATTTCTGGAACGCAATGGCCAATCAGAAGTGATCAAGTTAGAATCTACTCACCGCAGTGCTCACGAATCCTCTCGTTTTAGACACTCTGAAAGATTCATTGTGCATATATTTAGTATGTTTAGTGTTATAACAGAGCTTTATGAGATCGCGATTAACTGAGATGTCAGCTTTTTGAGATAATAAAGGAAGTGTGCTGCTCGCATTCTGCCATGCCAAACCATGCACGCAGCAGCCCATGCTTGCTTTCCGTTAAAAATAACAGTGGTTGTGAATGTTGATGCTTAGTATAACAAATATTTTATCGGTAGTAGTTTGTTATGTTTATGCTGGGATGTTGTGGAGATTAGGAGATGTTACAGAACCATTTCATGTAAATTTCTTCAATGTACTTAAAACAATCTATATAGATTACTTTTATGCGGCCGGGAGCGGGACAAAACATGAATGTCGCGGGAGGGAGCGGGACCAGATAAGATATATTTTTGCGGGGGCGGGCGGGCGTGTACGTGCTCTGGCATAGTTTGCGTTAATGGGTGTGTTGATATCCAGCTGAAGAGCAATCAACCATAACTTCAGGCGAGCAGGTTCAGAAGTTGGGAATACGTGGAAAGTCACCACTCCCGAATGAGTTTGCGCGAGAGAAGGTAATCTTTTAGTTTTAAGTCGGTTTGAAATCTGGATAAGCGCAAGTAAGTACCATTTTGATTAGCCGT
>NW_015505524.1:1000097-1000534 GCF_001515645.1 Sinocyclocheilus grahami
AAAAAAAAACTGACTTAAAACGTCGCTGTTCTTTCGAGTGCAAAAACGGAGAGGAACGCATGATACATTGTGTACCCGCTTCTCATTTCGCTCGTGCTGTCCGCATTCACCGAGTACCGCGTCACTGAAAATAAACCAATTACATTTCAGCGCCGGATTTGACTTGCACACCGTTAACCAATGAAAATGCAGGAGTCGCCAGCTGAAGTTTTCAGCGGCCAATCAGTGATGTCGGTGCAGTTGGGTTTGGTTGAGGGATGGGAATATCGCGGTCAGCAGTGATTTTGAAATATAAAACACAATGAAATAAACAAAAAAGAGAAGAGCATAGTTTTGATGCAGTGATAAGATGAACGAAGCATTCTGAAACTTCGAAAGAAATCAACCCAAATGATATACTCGAACGACGCACGCTGAGGACATCTGCTGGTTCAAGC
>NW_015505524.1:1010352-1040370 GCF_001515645.1 Sinocyclocheilus grahami
ATCACAAAATTAACTCATTACATTAATGATAACACAATTGGGAGTGCAAAAAAGTATTAATATAAAATATTCAAGTGTAAAATGGCAGAGAATGGTTCACCTTGTAAAACAATGTCATATTCGGTACACTGGATCAAAATGCAGGGATTTATTGTCAGTGAAAACAGATGCATTGCTTGAAGCTGCAGTGTTCACACAAATATAATGCAGCATTTCTGAGTCAACATATTAACTGAGAATTATAATCTGTACTGATGTTTTACACTAGAAACGGATCTGATTTAACAAGACTTCCTTTCTAGTCAAGTACTGTTTATATTATCTTATCTTGGTTATCTTATTACTAAAATAAATGTTTGGATATGCCATGCTTTAAATGAGACGACAAATTAATAAATAGTTATGACAGGCCCTTCGAAAACAAAAATACAAACACACTACAATCGACATGTCAAAACACTTGTATTCAGATACTGTGCGTGTTTCAGAGACGGCTCGAGTCTGTATGCGACACTGTTCATATCTGCTAAGAATCCTTAATCTGCTTAGTCTCCTCTGTTTTTGGTGGAATGATTTTGACATCAAAAGGAAAAAAGAAATCTGTCAGTGCTTTGGCATCTTTTGGGTCCAGAGAGTACTCCTGTGCCAGCTTCTCTGGAGTCCATGTTTTAGGCAGGCGTTTGTGATTGTTCAGGGCAGTTAAAGCTTCCACAAGCGACAGTCTGCCTTTCGGAACATCAGTGACATCACAGAACCCATAGGGGTCGCCCGGTAGACTGTACTTTAGCGCCCTGCGCTGCGTCTTCTGCTCGACCTTCTTAACCACAGGAACTGCTTCAGCCTGCAGCACACAGAGCACAGAGTCAGCCACACCAGTAGAGGGCAGTGCACACCACCTTTTCTAAACTCTGCAATTTAAAGACACGTCAGCAAACCCAAACACGCAAAATTATTCGTAGACAGTAGGGATGTAACGATTCACTCAACTCACAATTCGATTCACGATTTATTTATTGTCTTAACAAAATGAGATTTAAGACAAATTATAAATGAAATGTGTCCTTTTATTGTTGCTTGGACAAAATACTGCACATTTCTTTGTGAAATTTAAATATAACACTATAATAGTATACTAATTGCATATTGTTGCTCTTTTGTTGGTTTTGATTGCTTCTATTGTCCTCATTTGTATGTCGCTTTGGACAAAAGCGTCTGCTAAATAACAATTTAAATATAATGTAAATGCAAATAACAAAACTACATTGAAATTTTAAAACAAGCCCCAAATCAAATAAATAAGTAACACAAATAAAATAAATCTCTTCATATAAACAAAATAAGGCTTTGTCTGTGCTCTTTCCATTTAAAATTAGAGGCAACCATTTTAATCTTGATCCAGACAAAGATGCTGAATACATGCAACATGAGCAGTTTAGAGGGAGTTGTTAAATTAGATTGTATAATTTCGAAATTTGAAGCAAAAACAGAATGGTCTGACTTCAGTTTTGTGAAACTATACATTAAAAATATCTGCATGAAACAGAAAAAGCAGACGAGCTGAACGAGACGCAGATGCACTCTCTGCCAGCAGGTGGCGCTTAAAGCGTTTCCTTGGTTTCCACTGTAAACAAAGCAGCGCTGCACTAATGAACTTTAATATGCGTTATACAGCGGCAAGATGAAAAGAAAAAATACCATCGAAACTTTTCTAAAGACAGTAAGTTCCCCTCAGACATACATTCATATAAACTCCTACCCCTAAATTAATCGCGATTTGTTTAGCATCTCAACCGATTTGAATCGTCACATATTTGAATCGATTTTCAACCGGCTCGCAGTTAATCGTTACATCCCTATTAGACAGTGTTGGGGAACGTAAAAAAGTAACTAATCGTGCTAGTTACTTTTTATGGAAAGCAATGCGTTATGTTACTTTTGCATTACTTTTTCTCATCTGGGCAGGGCTTGCTTGTTTGTTTTTAATATTTAAAAAAAGTTATATTTCTGGCAAATGTAAAAGCCCTTTCACAAAGTGAAATGAATAAGCCTCAGGCTGAAGGAAATGTAAATTCATGTCTGTAGAGTTGGGGGCGCAGCTCACACAAACCTTTCATTCTGGATTGCATGACGAATAGGACACAAGCGAAGAAAGTTCTACACAAATGTTAAGTTTATCTAAAGCCATTTTTAGTCCAGGTGAATCAGATCATCGAAGGTCAGCAATAAAGACATTGGTTAAAAAAATAGGATTAATAGAGAAAGGACATAAAATGTAATTATTGAAGGTTCCCATTTCACTGTTTTTATTCATTTTGAGGAGTACTGAATCTGTTTTTGTGAGAGTGAGATGAGTAAATGCATGTAGACGTTTAGTCTAGAACTACAGTAATGTTTACACTGCACACACAATGCCTCTGCACTTACTTGTGATTTCTCATCATGGGGACAGGAGAGTCAATAAATGGGAAAACAAAGTAACTGTTGTTACTTATTTGAAAAAGTAACTTTCTTCTAAATTAAAAAAGTAATGCATTACTTTACTAGTTACTTGAAGGCATTTAAAAAAAAATAAAAATGACGCTTTTACGCCTTGCACTCACATTGGCACCCTTTGTTTAGTCACGAGGCGTTAAACGTCGGCGATAATCGCGCGCGGTATTCGTCCTGGTGTGAACAAGCCTTAAGGATTTCATAGAACAGGAGTGATTTCTCACAGCACATACTGCAGTGAAATCTGTCTGGCACATGCACATTGTGTGTGGCATTTCAAAAGCGTAATCAAATACAAAAACGTTCATTACTAAAGTTAGATTTTGGTAAATATTTTTAAAGTAACAACTGGAAAGGGAAGGTTTTTCTCTAATACATGTTGGCCACAATTATTAGCCCCCTTTTTGCAACCTAATCTCCTACAATGCCTGATGAGGTTGGAGAAAACTTCTTAATTATTGCCCTAATGGTGGAAATGGGAATTTTCAATGCTTTAACAATTTTCTTTTAGCCAGTTTCTATTTAGTGAAGCTCAACAATCTCTTGCTGCACATCAGAACTATATTCTTTGGGTTTTACTCATTGTGATGGAAGATTAAGGGAATTGTTTGGACCCACTGTTTCTATTGAATAGTGCCTGTGCTATTTTCTTCTATATAACTATGCTGATAATAACCCAACTGAAGAAATATTGCTTTGAAATTGTTGGTGAAATTTGATATGATTTTTTAAATGGAAGTTAATATATCTGAATTAATGTGTCCTGTTGATAATATCACAGTAATTAGTGCTGACTTTAATTGTCCTGTAGATCAAAAGATCCTAAACTTCAAACCTGAGAAACAGGATCTTTAGACTCCACATAAACGTCCTTGAGCATTGACAGCAGTGGATCGTTCCTCTGTTGAACCTCTTCTGAAATGCTGGTGGCTGGCATAGAAACACATATGTCAGATCATGCAAAAAAAAAAAAAAACTGTGTAACATGCAGTTTCATATTCAAAAGTATGTGGACAGGCTCTTTTATCAGGTCTGGCTTTTGACACCGCTATCCATGGACATCTCTGGATCTACAAGCAACAGAGACCAAGATAATGAAGGCATTGAAATTGTAATTGGGCCCCCTGGACGTGCGAGCATAGGCAAGTGCCTAGATGCCCATGCATAAATCTGGCCCTGGTGGAGTGGAAAAGCGCGAGAAAAACTCTTAACGTGGCTTAAAGGGATAGTTCACCCAAAAATGAAAATGTGATGTTTATCTGCTTACCCCCAGGGCATCCAAGATGTAGGTGACTTTGTTTCTTCAGTAGAACACATATGATGATTTTTAAGTCCAACCGTTGCAGTCTATCAGTCGTATAATGCATGGCAATGGTAACAAAATCTGTGAGTGTAAAAAAAACATGCACAGACAAATCCACATTAAACCCTGTAGCTCGTGATGACACATTGATGTCCTAAGACACGAAACGATTGGTTTGTGCAAGAAACTGAACATTTATATCATTTTTTACCTCCAATACACCACTATGTCCAACTGTCTTTGGGCGCGCGCACGGCATCCGGTGCATGAGGCGTGTACGCACTCTGGTGTAGTTTACGTTAATGGGTGTCGCGGGAGGAGCAAACGACAGACACAGTGGGTGTGGCGTCAGGCCTCGGAGAGGCTTTTATTAACAGAAAATAAACAGTGTCCAGAAAAAAAGGGAATCAAGTGTCCAAAATAAACGGGATCTGGTGTCCTCGTCGTGAAGGGAAGGGTCCAGGTAAGGGGCGGAGTCCGGCGGCCGCTCGCGCCCCCCTCTTCGGTCTGGGGCGCGAGGGGCGGCGGCTTCTATCAGCGGCTTCGTCCTTCTCTTTGCCCACGGCGCTTCAAGGGACTAGACGGCTCAGCATCCTTGCCCGACGGCCGTGTAACCGGTGCGGTTCTCGCCCGGACTGCGGGCCTGGCAGCTCACGACTCTGGCGGCACAGGAGTTCCTCTACGCACCCTGACTGTGCACTGTGTAAACAATGAGTGACGTATACACGCAAGAGATCACTTCCGGTGCTTAAACTACGCCAGAGCGCGTACACACCTCACGCACCGGATGCCGTGCGCGCGCCCAAAGACAGTTGGACAAAGTGGTGTATTAGAGGTAAAAAAATTATATAAATACTGTTCGGTTTCTTGCACAAACCGATCGTTTCGTGTCTTAGGACATCACGGTGTCATCACGAGCCGCAGGGTTTAATTTGGATTTGTCTGTGCATGTTTTTTTACTCTCATAGATTTTGTTACCACTGCCATGCATTATACGACTGATAGACTCCAACGGTTTGTGTTAAAAATCTCTGTTTGTGTTCTACTGAAGAAACAAAGTCACCTACATCTTGGATGCCCTGGGGGTAAGCAGATAAACATCACATTTTCATTTTTGGGTGAACTATCCCTTTAATGATAATCTAAAACAACCACCAGGGAAAATCAATTTTTTGACATAGATGTTACCACATGAAGCGCATTTTTAGAATAATGTTAAATAAAATATGTAGACCGGGGGGCTATAACAGATGTTTGTGTATTATTGTTGTTGAAGGATCCTCCTGCTATTGCTAAAATAACAATCAAATCGGAACAGCGGCACTTTTGCCTCCACGTTCACAGACTAAAACACATTACTGCAGGAATTTCAGTCTGACTAAAACGCGATTTGAAATAGGCACATTATAAAGCCTATATCCAATAATAGCGTCAAATGCATCAATGCGATGATAATTCACCACATTCATTACTGATGATAATTGAGGGGAGAGGACTCAGCAGTATGTTGCAGCAGGTGCGCAATACATGTTCATAGATGGCATCCCTGCTGGGGGGCACAACTTTAAATGCGAAGTTACACAATCTGTTTGACACTCTTTGAGCGGTTATGTAATTTCCGTCACCGCTGTGATGAATCATATTCACACAGGTTATATTCTAAAAGACACTGGGCATGAATCATGATCCTTCACCAATACGAACAGTTATATGAGCAGAGCTAGTAATGCAGCTTTCTCACCCGCGATGTCTTCTTGTGGAAAACCGCTCGCTGATGGATGGCGTGGTGCAGGTTTAGGTCTTGCCTTGCTTATTTCTCGATGAGCGCGATTCTCTACATTAAAGTTTCTGATCAGGCGTGTTACCCTCGAGCCCATGTTTAAAATCTCTACAGAGGACATTCGTCTTCTTCTTGTCACTGTACTAAAGGCATTGAGCGCTCATTACTGCCCCCGACGGGCTGATTCTCCGGTCGGCACACCAAGTTTTGTTTGTAAAAATATAATAAACGTTTTGTATAAGTACAAATATGATATGTATAAAACGCCAAATAAAAAGAACAGAAAAAAGAAGCATATATTTACCTTTTTCTTCAACGCGGAAGTAAGCCTATGGGTGAGACTTCCGGTTCATTAGCCGCTATCTATAAGTAAATAGCGAGGAGAATAACAACGTGCAGTAAACGGTCAAACCGTTTGCACTACAAAACCAGTGTGTTCATAATTAAGATGATACATTAAATGATATGATAAGACACACCAACTTTCAATATCAAGCAGCAAAACGAACTGTTTTGTTCAGCTAAAAATAGCTAAACGGAGTGGACGCAGATGAGACCGGAAGCCAGACCCATAGAATTTACAAATGGCCGCGCCCACTTTTACTACAAGAAAAAAAGGTGGATAGTTTAGTTTGAATAATTACTGAATGAACTAGACCTCACATATCACTCTGGCCTTGACACAAACGTTGCATATTAAGAAACAATGCTTTACAATAAGCTTTATCAAAGTGTCAGACCTATATAAAAATTGCTTGATGAAAAATGTAGAGAAACTTTGGGAATCATGATGTGTGTAGTTCAGTTTTAATTAGTGTTCAGGTCTTAGAAGCATTCAGGTGACTTCCAGATGAACCGTTTCTCTGTTTTTTGTTTTGCAGTGGTGCGTTTGTGTCATATAAAAAAAGGATGGTTCTTTGCACACTGTAACAGTTCTATTTAGAACCATAATAATTGTGCTGAAATGGTTCTTTATGCAATGCGTAACTAAAACCACCTCATTATTGTTTTCTGGAGCTCAGCTATACAATTACACAGACTGTCAACACACTCAACAGGTAAAAGATTTCTTTCTTAAAATGTCTATTTAACTGAACTGTAACTGATTTCCTACCAATCATGCTCTGTTCAGTCGAGGATACTTCTCTCCTCTCTACTAAAGCAACAAGGATATTGAATTTAGAATCCATATGGTTAGAGTTTTAAATTATTACTTGGGTTTAGGCATGCACACATATTCACACACACACACACACACACACACACAGGTTTACATTTGTGAAAAGTGGGGACTCTCCATAGGCGTAATGGTTTTTATACTGTACAGACCGTATATTCTATTGCCCTACACCAACCCTACCCCTAAACCTACCCTCACAGGAGACTTTGTGCTATTTCAGATTTTCAATACACTCCATTCTGTGTGATTTATAAGTGTTTTGAAAAGTGGGGACATGGGGTAATGTCCTGAAAAGTCACCTTCTCCTTGTAATACCTGTCATACCTTTGTCGTTATACAAATTTATGTCCTCATTTGTCACAAAAACGCACACACACTCACACTCACACTCACACTCACACACACACACACACACACACACACATAACTTTTTCCTTTCAACATTGTGAAAGCTACTCCGGGCCTTCATAAACACAACCGTTTTAAACAAGTGCAGGAGACACATTGTAACTCTAAATATATTTGTGTATATTTCTGCCCAGATGCTGTCAGACCCCACAGCCTCATCATATGCAGAGAGAAACCGGCATCAGAGGACTGTGAAGATACTTTTCTGAAACTTGATTGCATTGTCTTCCTTGCATCTATTTTGTGTTTATTCATGTTCAGTGTCAGTTATCATTTATTAATTTATTCAGCTAACAGCAGTTGTTAGAGCTCTGCCATTTTTGATACAATTCCCAATGTCAATAAAAAATGAAACTACCTAATTCACATTGCTTTCCACGTTTTAAGTAACACCTTAATAGAAGCTACAGCATATTATAAGACAGGCAGGCAGAGGGAAACAATATTAATAAAAAAATATGAAAAAAAACTAACTAACAATAATGAAAATCATTCTTAAAAAGGTTTTTTATTACACCATTAAAGTCCTATATACTGTATAGCACGTTCAAAGCAAGGTTCTTTATGGAACCTTATAAAAAGGGTTCTGCTATTGTTACGTTTAGAACAATTTTTCTTGAGTGTACTGTAAGACTAGCATTGTATATTTGAGTGAACGCAGTCTTGTGATCCTATTTCTCCAGCGCTCAGGATTCATTTGAATGAATTTTAAAGGCTGTTTAATGACTTTCATTTTTATGTTTGTTTCCATAGTCAGTGGTGAAGATTTGTTCAGCTCCATCACGGATGACACACACAAATGAAGGTCTGTGGATGATGCGGTGAACATAGGACTGCATTATATCCTACAACATCTAGACAAACCATGTGAGGATCCTGTTTGTGGACTTCAGTTCGGCTTTCAATACAATCATCCCAGCACTCCTCCAGACCAAACTAACCCAGCTCTCTGTTCCTAGCTCTATCTGTCAATGGATCATCAGATTTCTGGTACAGTCGTAACAACCTGGAGCTGAACACGCTCAAAACAGTGGAGATGATTGTGGACCCCCCTGCACTCCCCCCACTCACCAACATGAACAGCACTGTGGCTGCAGTAGAGTCAAGTCACCTTTATTTATATAGCACTTTATACAATACAGATTGTGTCAAAGCAGCTTTACAGTGTTAAACAGAAAAAAAACCATGTGCTGATTTTTCAGTTAAAGTCAGTTCATTGTTGATTCAGTGATGTCATCATTCAGCTCAGTTCAGATCGAATAGTGTCTGTGCAGTCGAGTCAACAGTGTTGCCAGAAATTGTGTCCCCAACTATGCAAGACAAAGGCGACAGTGGCAAGACACCAAAACTCCATCAGTGACAGAAATGGAGAAAAAAACCTTAGGAGAAAACAGGCTCAGTCGGGGGACCAGTTCTCCTCTGGCCAGACGAAACCAGCATGGCGTGGTTTAATTCCAGGCTGCAACACTTGTCAGATTGTGCAGAGGACTTGTCTGGTTCGTAGTTTGCAGTGGACGTTAAGGAATATAATGCGATATGAGCTCGCTCAAGTATTATTGAGGGACTAAACCTTTCAGGGCTTTATAAGTAATTAGCAAGATTTTAAAATGTATTCGTTGTTCAATAGGGAGCCAGTGCAGAGTTAACAGAACCTGGCTAATATGCTCGTATTTCCTGGTTCTAGTAAGAACTCTAGTTGCTGCATTTTGGACCAGCTGGAGTTTGTTTATTAAGCGCGCAGAGCAACCACCCAATAAAGTATTACAGTAATCTAACCTTGAGGTCATGAATTAACGTTTCTGCATTTGACATTGAGAGCATAGGTCGTAATTCAGATATATTTTTAAGATGGAAAAATGCGGTTTTACAAATGCTAGAAACACGATTTTCAAAGGAAAGATTGCTATCAAACAGCACACCTCGGTTCCTAACTGATGACGAAGAATTAACAGAGCAGCCATCAAGTGTTAGACAGTGTTCTAGGTTATTACATGCAGAGGTTTTTGGTCCGATAAATAACATTCATTTTCATTTTTTCACATTTTGTTATGTTGCTGCCTTATGTTAAAATGCTTTAAATTACTTTTTTCCCTACATCAATCTACACTCCATACACCATAATGGCAAAGCAAAAAACAGGTATTTAACATCTTTGCAAATTTGTAAAAAAAAAAATGATTTGATGCTTTGTCATTATGGTGTGTTGAGTGTAGATCGATGTGGGAAAAAATCTATTGAAATGAGTTTAACATAAGGCAGCAACATAACAAAACGTGAAAAAAATTAAAGGGTATGAATACTTTCGCAAGGCACTGTAGTTGCACGTAACTGTGCATAATTTACTGTTAATAAGAACATGTACCAAAAACGCTATAAAATAAGGTGTTACCTTTTATAGCCACACCCAGTCTTTCTTTCACCAAGCAATGGTAACTGTAAACACACCTTTAGTCAGTTCTTTTGTGTATTTCATAACCAGCGTAGAGTGGCATCTATGCTAATGTTAATACTACGTTTGTCTCTTTTCTTACCTTTGGGCACTATTTTATATAGATTTTTTTATAACAGCTGTATTGCAAAAGCCTTGATAAATATTATTTCTTCGTTCAGTACACTACCAATGGCAAAAATAAGCTCAACACAGAAACTTTACTTGCTTAGGGGCATATTGTGAATGCTGAAACCTGTTCAAAAGGATGGAGAAATAAATACGCACTGATTACATGTGCAGTGTAAAAACCACCATAACTTTTAAAGAGGGATTTCATTAGGAATAAGAAAGAGGAGTAAAGCTTGTAAAGAGTGTAAAATATTGTATTTTTATTACCAAATGGGAAATGTTAACAAAATGGCATGTTAAAAAAATGGGAATGGCTATTTTGAGGTGATTACTGACACTTACAATACTGTTAAACCAAATGAAATGTTGGTGAGGGGTTTTAAAGAAGTTCTGATGAGCAGAAGAGTGTGAGAGAGAGAGAGAGAGAGAGAGAGAGAGAGAGAGAAAACATCCACACTCAAAAATACCTGGTAGCTGGAAAACTAAACACAATGCATTTTGTTTGTGGAGATATACTGACATATGGCAGTCTTTAACATTTGGCTAGAAATACAAAAATGTACATTATGTGTAAAATATTTTTTTGTTACATTAGGTTAACATCTAATAATTCGGAGAGGGCACAATTCTCAGAGATTAACAAAATGTCAACTCAATTTAGTATCTTGTGCACTGTAAAATAAAAAATAAATAAGTTCAAGAAAATATGACAAATCAATTTCCCTTGAAGGTCGAGATATTTTAAAACCACTAGAATAATAAAGACTGAATCTTTATTCCTCTATCTGGAACATGATCTCATCAGAAGAGGAGAGAATGAATAAACCACAAACATTCTCAAAACTCAAATATTACAAGAGTTTTATGCACGGACACACACCTAAACCCTTCATAGACGTCTGCTTTATCCTTCATGAAGAACGGGTTCCTCGACGCGACTAAAATTGCTACTTTGCGAAGCAGCACAAAAAGATGAGCGGGGGTTTAACAAAACAAAAAAATGAATCAAACATAAACAAGCATCTCGTATTTACACTGAATACAGGCATCATTTCTTATCATTATAATGGTTATGGCCACAACTCTGAACAAAAGCCTTTCCACGTCTTCCCCCTTCCAGCTTTACCCACAATTCCCCCTGTTTGCCTCCCCAGCTCGCTCATGTGTACACCTCTCAAGTGAAAGTCTGTGCAAACGGTTCAGTCTTCGGGCGAGTAGGGCGTGGAGCCGCAGGGGAGTAACAGGAGCTTAGGTGAACTCATGAAGCTGTACATGCCTCTAGTCAGGATGGAGTCGAGGCCACTTGGGACGGCCCAGGGAGGATGAGGTCAGGGTGAGCCCAGGAGGCTGGGTTTAGAGGTTGTCTCCGGGCTGATATTGAGGTTCGGTTGCGGTGAAGTAATCCTCAAGGAAGGCCTGCAGGTACTCGAAAGTGGGCCGCTCTTCTGCGTCCTTCTTCCAGCACTGAACCATCAGCTCGTGAAGAGAGCTCGGGCAGTCCTGGGGACTCGGCATCCGGTAGCCACGCTCCACTTGTTCCAGTACCTCTCTGTTATTCATCCCTAGCCAAAATGACATGAGAGGTAATCTTATTAGAGATTAAAGCTATAAAGCAGTTTCTTCAAGCAGGTTCTCAATTCTGGCCCTCAAGGTCCACATTCCAAACTTGATCAAACTCACTTGCCTAACTTTAAAGGTGCAGTAGGAGATCTTGGAAAATGCTAACTTTAGCCTGATAGCACCGAAAGCGAACGTCCCACCCTCCCTGCAATCGCCGTCCAAAGCCACGCCCCCTGAACGCACATACGCTCACAGACCAGAATACCAGAGACAACATTACTACAATAGGCTACAGCGTTTCCCAATTCCATTTCTTGCACCCCCCCGCTCTTGGTCCTACGCCTTCCACAGAATGTATACATACAGATAAATACATTTAGATCACTTAACTTAATGATTTCTATCGGGATGTGAAGAGACTTTCAACTAGCATAACAAAAAATGTTTCTGAAAACAATCACCTATTGCACCTTTAACTTTAGCTAAATGAATACCATGAACAACGGACTGTTTTAAGTTATCTTTCTTCTTTTGGAAACCCTAAGGTTTCTCACTCACATGTAAACAAAATGCTAAAGTGTGTAATTGCTAGAAAACAAGACAAAAATTGATAAAGAAAATTATTGGTAACACTTTAGTTTAAGGACCAATTCTCACTATTAACTAGTTGCTTATTAGCATGCATATTACTAGCATATTGGCTGTTTATTAGTACTTATAAAGCACATATTAATGCCTTAACAACTACCTTACTAACTATTAACTCTTTCCCCACCATTGACGAGTTATCTCGTCTTTTAGAAGACAACGCTTCCCCGCCAAAGACAAGTTTTTAAGGCTTTTCGTGTTTTCACGGTTATACACTCGGGGGCGCTATTACACATCTTCTGAACGAGTACAAAACCTCCCGAACAAAAACACATGTGTACAGGACGGAGAAACGAGCGATCTCTTATGTAAACAGATGCATATGAAAATTAATGCGATCATCAGCAATGGCAGCATATAAATGAAAACGGCATAATGTTACAGAGTAAAATGTTGATCCAGGAAGTGGTGTCTGTGCAAGCTTTGGAGGTGTTGATGGAAGCGATTTACTGGATTTATGCTTTGATAATCGTACTGAATATTACCCAGATGTAGTTTTTGATAAAAATTTGATTTTCAAAAAAAAAAATTTTGGCTCAAAATTATGCATACCTATATTCAAGTGTTGATAAAAAAATAATCCTTTAAGCTAGAATAAAACAGATTTTTTTTTGTTTAAAAGTAGAGCCTTCTGTTCGGGGAAAGCTAGTTTAGGTAAAACTGTAAATAAAGTTAAATTAATGCAAATTAATGCACATGCATCTTCGCTGCTGCCGTAGCGGTTTTAAATGATACAAAACTAGTATGTCTGCATAGTGTTCTTTTAAAAATATGAACACACTTTTCCTCAAGTGACTGTATATTGTATGCGGTCACCCTTTTTACACACATTTTGTTTTTCTTCATTTAAAAAATACTCTATGGTATATTTGGTCATTTTCACTTATTTCTACACTTGGAATTTTCAGAACTTAAATTGATATTTTAGTATACTGAAGTTTAATGTTTTGATCAATTTTTGGTAATAAAATAAAACGTGGCCTTATTTGTAGATAAATACATATTAAAAGTCTGCACTAATCGTGCTTACTGACTTGTGCAGGCTAGAATAAACAATACACATGACATTTACTTTCAATACTTCCATTAAAAATCAAGTACTTTTGTAATTTTACTTGAGAAAAATTTAAAGGGGGTGCTTTTATTTGGAGTAATATTTTACTAGTGTCTGCACTTTTACTTCATTTGTGTACTTCATCCACCACTGAAACTGAAGACACACATATGGACATCTGACCCTCTTAAGAAGACCATTTAACCATTTAAAGCTGTGTGTAATTTCCATGCACCAACTAGAACTGATAACATTTTAAACGCAATAAATTTAACTCTTTTCTCAAACACTGCCTCATTAGTTAGTTCTGCCCATATCTGTATGCGCTGATGTCTGAATAGTTGTCTTCCAATTGGCCTACATCATCTCTAATATGCACAGCACAAGTTTTTCGTTACAAAGCTGTTTTCGGAAAGATGTATTTTCATAGATAAATGTAGTCACTTTTGAACCAGAAGCACTAATAAACAGATCCTTGAACTCATTTTGCAAAGTACATTTTGCAATGATGATTGGGGAGATTAAAACAGACTATCAATCTGTCAAACCAACCAGGCGATATCCGATCACCGTTTTGAAGCTTTGGGTGGCAGGACAATAAGACCTGCTTCTAAATACTAGCGATCTTGGAACAGAACAGTACTCATGAAGCCAGAGAATTAATCATCATCATGAGGGACATGACCACATTTCAACAACACTGAGAGAGAAACGCCTGCAAACCTCTGTGGATGATGCAATACAATGGCATTTAGAAGTGTTTTTCTAGAATTGTGCAGATCTATAGTAATTCACCATGTATCAGACTTCATTTGAGATTTTACATAGATTTATACTGATAATTGACTTGCTCCGGTTACTTGATCTAATTACCAACACACTGTATTTCCAAAACATGTCAACATAACTATAAAAAAATTAAAATAAAAAAAACTTAAAGGTGTGGAAAAAGCAGAGTCAGTTTGAAATCAAATGGAAAAATAAAATCCGAGACTAGACATGCCTCTTATGTGACAGCAAAAACTTTCAACTTTAAATGTTTAGACAAGCCTTTTGGTTTTAAGATGAAATATGATGTAAAATGATTAAATATCACAAACTTTCTATAAAAGTCAGGCAAAATAGTGTTGGCTTTTTTAGTTCATTATTATTATTTTTTAATCACAATAGTAATTTTACAATACATCTAGTGATCACCCAAAGCAGCCTTTTTAAGATTTACCTGGATATGGAACTCTGCCTTTAGTGACCAGCTCCGTAAGCAGGATTCCAAAAGACCAAACATCGGATTTAATGGTGAACTTTCCATACAGAGCTGCTTCAGGAGCCGTCCACTTAATAGGGAATTTTGCCCCTGAGAAAGAAAGAGATGTATTAAAATAAAAATGCACTGGACTGTCTTGTATTAAAGTCAGCTACCAACAATGAAAAACTCTGAAATCATGAAATCAAAATATACTTTTTACACTTCTTTCACCTCTAATGGACAGGACAGTAGGATGAGAGACAGGAAATAATCCGAGACAAGACAGGAGCAGGACCGGGACGCGCCCGAGGTGCAGCTGAGCTATATGTGAGAGCTCCTCCCAAAAGCCACTGCTCTGACTTTACATTTATTTTCTTAATTCATATCTTGACGCACACACACACATTATTCTAAAACAACCTGTATACACAATATTTCACCTAGACTTAAAGGCAGGGTATGTGATTTTTCAAAAACACTACGCAATAAGGGGCGTGTCTACTCGTGATGTGGAGGAGAGAGCTTTCAGTGCATGGGACGGACATTAGCCGAGCCGAGCGACAGAAAGATAGAGATGGCGGATAAAAAACTAGAGGAAAACGTCTGCGGAACGATAAGGCAAGAAGTAGGACTCGTGTAAATATCGGATCAGCTTTCCAGCGCTGGAGAGAACTCAAGGAGCGGAGGCCTGCGATCGGACGCCGAGGTTGCTTTGTTTCTTCTCGATAGGTGAGTAACACCGTGTCTGCAACAGCTGAAGTCTGCCTACACTGGACGCGATCAAATGACCATTGAAAACCATTTGAAATGTGTGTCAGCACGTCATAAATAGAACCCGGCAGCAGTTTTCTGTCGGGGATTTGTTGCACCGTGCCGCTCGCGTCCGATGTAGACACGGTGTAACATTGGTTTTGCTTTGTTTCACAGAACTAATCGTTGCCTGGGTTGCGTACGTATGTGTGGGGCGGAACTATCAAAATAGGGGCAAGACCCTTTTGGGGTAGGGGCGTGTTTGTTTTGGTGATTTCAAATGACAACATTAGCTACCAGAAATCACTTACCCTGCCTTTAATAATTTGCTGCTCTTCTGAAATGACTTTACTTTTCTGCTGATGTAACCAGTGCGGTGTGTTGACTAGGGTGACCATATGTGCCATTTTCCCAGGACGCGTCCTGTCCAGGATTTCTATATTGCCTAAAATATCTAGGTTTTGGCTTTGCTTGCGTGTGCTGACCGATCGGTGTATGACATCAAAGTACCATACAGACGGTTATGCTTTCGAAACACTCTCGAGGTACTTTGATGTCAAACACTGATCGGTCTGAGCCACACTGCTTTTAAGTCGAACACACCTAATATAAACGTGTAATTGCATCGCTTTGACCTTAGATCCCACCTTCTCACACGCCATGATTGGTCCATTATGTACAATGCTTGCATGTTATTGGTCAAACTACTTTTCGATCATTACCTTCAGCAAGCATGAAAACAGGAAAACAAAGCCAAAACAAATCCTGGCCAGGACGCGTCCTGGGAAAATGGCACATATGGTCACCAATAATGTTGACCAATAATATCAAAGTTCACTTTTCATGATCCAATCAAATCTCAATCTGTAAAATCAAATCCCTCGCTGTCTCTCAAAATGCTATCTTTCCATGTGAGATGTAACTCCTTTGCTGTATAAAATGAATGAACCTGTACATCAACTGGGAAATGATTTGCTTTCAGAAGTGGCGGATTCTGGCACAAACAATACAGGCAGTTTGGAGGCAGAATTTCATATTCAAGACCGCTTGAGTTAACTTTTTCCGAGCAGCTCCCTCTGCCTGCTGCAACCTCTTTGTATCTCTCTCTGCACCACAGACACAGGATAAGCAGTCAGCCAATAAGAAAAGTCTCTTTATCTGCTAGAGACCAAAAATGTGGGAGGAAAGTTATTCAAATCACAAAATAAAATGTGGAGCATATATACATGGACTAGAACACAGCACTATTTCCTTGTTTTCTTAAATAAAAGTATGCTTCAGGATTTGAAACCTTTTTCAGTCATTAACATTCACTACTGGGCAGCCATCTAACACTCATCCTAATCTTTTGTATTTCATTTCATTAATTTAATGCTGCATATGTAGCAGCAGTTTTTTACTTGAGTGTTATTAAAGGGGTCATATGATGCAATTTAAATTTTTCCTTTCTCTTTGGAGTGTTACAAGCTCTTGGTGCATAAAGAAGATCTGTAAAGTTGCAAAGACTAAAGTCTCAAATCCAAAGAGATATTCTTTATAAAAGTTAAGAGTCAGCCACACCTACCTAAAACGGCTCGTTCTAACACGCCCCCACATATCTACCTCACTATGTGGGAAGATTTGCATAACGCCGCCCAAATGTTCACGCAAAGAAAGAAGGCGTAACTTTTAGTCTCACTGTAGTTTTGTTGATGCTGCAGCCATGTCGTGAAGACGCTGTGTGTTTCGTTGTGAAAGCAAAACTACTTTGTTTGGTCTTCCAAAAGAGGACGATATCCACTTCGTCATGCCTAGAGTTGATCCGTGCTGGTCGCTGAAGAAATACATAAACTTTCACCGTGGACGAAGCGGAATCCAGCCCGGGGTCAAATGTGTGCAGCGCATTTTATGGAGGACTGTTTACTGATCCTGGTAGAGTAACGCTAGACTAAAACGCCGGCAGTTCTGACTCACGTAAGTACGTTTACATTTAGAGGATTTGCCACTGATGATTCAAACGCGAGTTTTGGGCAGTGTAGAGTAGCACTTGTTGTTTGTCATTTCTCCGATCACAAATGCAGACAGAGTTTTATGTTTACGCGGCGCGATGCAACGCAACGCAACGCGTAAAAAGACAGTATAAGTCATTATAATCAGTAATTATGTCCCCACTGGATGCAACAAATGCTTCGTTTGTAATGGGTTTTAATGTTTATGTCTCGTCGCTCCAGCCGGACACGGCATCAACAGTATGGTAAGGGGCGTAACATTTCCGTCACACGCTTGAGGTATTCGGCCAATCACAACGCATTGGATAGCTGGCCAATCACAGCACACCTCACTTTTTCAGATCTTTTTAGCAGCATCATATGACCCCTTTAAACAGATTTAATAACTGATTATTAAAAAAATAAGGTTTTCGGGTAAATGTCAGTTTCTGAGTTTTGGTAAAAATTCATTTCTGTGCATCACTATTTAGAATACTGTAAATAACCTCTTCAGACAAATTCTACTTTTGTGTTCCACTGAAAAATTATTGACTTTTAGAACAACATAACTAAAGAGTCAACTATTTCTTTAGCATGCCATGCTGGGGGACCAGCATCCCAAACAATGCATATATGTTTGTGTCCAGACGGTCTGTGGAAGAATAAATGTGCTTGGTAGCAAATGTTTCTTACCTTGTCGGGCAGTGTACTCATTGTCTTCAATGAGTCTGGCCAGGCCAAAGTCAGCGATCTTACACACCAGGTTATCACCAACCAGAATGTTAGCAGACCGCAAATCTCTGTGAATGTAGTTCATCCGCTCGATGTAGGCCATGCCTGCAGCCACCTGCACACACAACTACACTGAAATGTGCTGAGCAAAGTCAAAACCTTAAAGGGGTCATATGATGCGATTTCAAGTTTTCCTTTCTCTTTGGAGTGTTACAAGCTGTTCGTGAATACATAAGATCCCTAAAGTTGCAAAGACTAAAGTCTCAAACCCAAAGAGATGTTCTTTATAAAAGTTAAGACTCGTCCACGCCTACCTAAAACGGCTCGCTCTAACACGCCCCCACATATCTATGTCACGATGTGGGAAGATTTGCATAACGCCGCCCAAATATTTACGCAAAGAAAGAAGGCGTAACTTTTATTCTCGCTGTAGTATTGTTGCTGCTGCTGCCGCCATGTCGCAGAGACGCTTAGTGTTTCGTTGTGAAAGCGAAACTACTTTGTTTGGTCTTCCAAAAGATGACACAACTAGAAATCAGTGGTTAAGTTGTATTTACAACACTGTTCCAGAACAGTTCAGCCCAAATATTCAGATGTGTGCAACGCATTTTACGGAGGACGAGGACTGTTTCCTGGGAGAGTAGCTTACAATGCTGGTGTTCTGGTGAATTCAGTTCCCGTTTTCCCTTCAGCGCGCATGCTGACCCTATACAGTCTATGATGCTGACAAATAATGCTGACTCACAGCCTGTAAGTATGTTTTCATATTTAAAGGATTTGCCACTGATGATTCAAACGTGAGTTTTGAGCAGTGTAGAGTAGCGCTTGTTGTTTGTCATTTCTCCGATCACAAATGCAAACATGGTTTTATGTTTATGCGGCGCAATGCAACGTGTAAAAAGACAGTATTAGTCATTTATAATCAGTAATTATGTCCCCACTGGATGCAACGAATGCCTCGTTTATAATGGGTTTTAATGTTTTTGTCTCGTCGCTCCGGCCGGACAAGGCATCACAGTATGGTGAGGGGCGTAACATTTCCGTCACACGCTTGAGGTATTCGGCCTCAATATCACAATGCATTGGATAGCTGGCCAATCAGAGCACACCTCGCTTTTCAGACCGATGAGCTTTGTAAAAATCGACACGTTTCAGAAAGGCGAGGCATAGAGAAGAAACAATAATGTACAGTATGTGGAAAATAATGTGTTTTTGAACCTTAAACCGCATAAACACATTTCATTACACCAAATACACAAAATAATGTTATTTTTTAGCAACGTCATATGACCCCTTTAAGGAATAGTGCTGAGGTTACTTTAGGCCAAACAAAGAAATATTGCCTTCTGGTTGTTACAGTGCTGATACAGCATGATACAGTAAAGTAATATAACTTCATGCACACAACAGGGGCCTGAACGGATTCTTTTCAGACTGAGTGAACTAAAGCAGGGTTATTTTCATCCTGCTGTATTTGTTACATCATTGATCTACAGTGGCCCCAAAAACTATTTTAAGTAGTGTAGCTATTTTTGCTTAATTTAAAGCACAGTGATGAGTAAGAAAATGTCTCTTTCTGAATTGATTCATTTTATTTTTTTTTAATAAATGGTGCTTTGCTTTTTTCACATCTAATGCAATTACAGACATGGATTTTTAAGTGTGGCTTTAGTGTCTAAATATTTTCTGGGAGCATTGTAGAACAGGTTTAAGTGATGTTTCTGTACCTGGGCCGCCATGTCGACGAGGTTGGGCAGCTTGAGTGCCCGTCCCTCCCCGTCCTTCAGGAAATCTAGAAGGCTTCCTAAAACATATAACATACAGTACACGTTAGCTTCATCGATACAAGACACATGCTGCAATTCCCTAAAACAGCCCGTTTTAAACTTAAATGTAAATAAATGGACTTTCGTTTTAGTTTTTGGGGACTACTACTTTGGGTTACGTCTAAGAGAGGGTGGATTATGAACATGACTAAATTATGTTTTGATGCTGAATAACATATGTGTAGAGTTCAGGAATTTTTCCCTCCACTGTCTATTAGTTTTTTTTTTGCAGTATTAGGTTAAATGTCTTCCTCCTCCATTACAGCTCTTCAAATTAAATTTAGCCCACTATAATTTCTTTATCCTCCTGTCCAATAAAGCAGTGCTTTGAGTCCTCAAGTGACCATTTCTAAGGTTAGAACATCAACCTTCAATCCTGATTTATCTTTAATTGGATTTTTTTCGTCTTCAGTCAGGCCTACAAAACCCATCAGTGTTGCTAAAATAGATACATTCAATGTCTGTCCTCAAGTTAACCCATTCTCTTCACTTTTACTATGAGAACGACTGCTGACCTTTCCCCATATACTCAGCGACGATATAGATGGGCTCCTCAGAAACGACAGCATAGAGCTGCACTAGTTTATCATGTCGTAATTTCTTCATGATCTGCGCTTCCTCCAGGAAGGACTCTGGAGACATGGTTCCCGGCTTGAGGGTCTTCACAGCCACTTTGGTGTTGCCATTCCACGTGCCTGACAGAAACCACACGACAGAGAGTCAATGCAACTGCAACTGCACAAAGCTCCTAGCCGAACAGCATGCCACAAAATGACTTTCATGCACCCCCAAAAAAGTTCCGCCCCCATGTTCATGCAAAATTAATTTGCAAGCAGCCATTTTCACACAAGTACACTCATGGGGAATTCACTATGAATGAATTGCACCCATTTATAGCACTGCTTATTTGTATTCACTTCCTGGATTGTTTTAGTACTATTAAATAAAACATTATGTGGATCAACACAAAGTTGTGCTGAAAGCAATTTGTTGAATGTGTGCTCAACTGCATGGCTTCTTGTGCAATCTAATATATATTTTTAGTATGTTTAGATATTTTTACTTTGCAACAAAGGTTTATATATATATATTTTTTTTAAACTACATTGTACTTGTGATTTGTAGCTGTTTTTCTTCAGCACATAGTAAGGAATTTCAACAGACAGAAAAAAAACAACTTTGTTAAATCCACAGCACTGGAATCTGCTTGCCTTTAAATTACACTGCGATGGTGGATATTCTGACCATTTGAAGTTTGTAATTTACCGGGTATTAAAAATATCTTCTCCTATCCCAGATTAATAGAGACAACTGGCTCAACCAATGACAAGAGTTTTGGGCTGGACAATCTGACCAATGGCAGATGGAGATTAGTTTTACAAGTGATTTACATACTGAATATTTTGTTTCAAACTGAAATACTTCAGATTACAGAAGAAAATGTTACAAACATCATCTCATGTTTACTTACAGGCGATGTCAAGGTGGTACTCAAATTCAGATGTGGTACCTGGTTTTTAAAATCTACACACACACACTGATCTGTGTGCCTCTGTTCATTAATACCAGCAGTGTCCTAAAGGCAATAATTATAATAGGCAGATTCAGGAAATATTTTGGGATGCTCATCTACAGGGAAGTATGGGGAAAAGTGAGAGATGAGTACACAAGCACACTTATCTTGAATAAGATTGCTTGTGATTAATAGATGTGTTGAATAGTAAACAAAAACACCCATGACTCCACTTGATACTTACTGTTCATATTCTTATACCTCCATTCACTGACATGATAGAGACTCACTGAAGCTTTTACAATAATTATCAAAACAAATCAGAATGTGTAAAATGTGCGTGCACAAATTATCTCTAGTTTGTCTGTCAAGTAAAGTTTGTTCCTGTGAAAAATCTAATTTAATAGTTTTTTCATTATTATTATTATTTAATAATAAAGTTATTAATTTTTTAAAATTATTTTTCAGATATTCATCTAATCCTTGCGTGTGGTATGGGTAAAAATAAATGGTTTGCAGTCCATAATGAAGGGGTAAGACTAAAATACTTGATGCATGATGACTAATTAATTAATACATGTTAAAGAAATAGTTCACCCGAAAATGAAAACATGCATTGTTTGCTCACCCTCGTCACCTGTATGAAATAAGATAATTTTTTAAGAATCTTCAAACTGCTCTTTTACAGCAGTTCATAGTAACCATGACTATCAAATTTCAGACAGGATTAAAAAAAAAACCCAAAAGAACCATAAAAGTAATCCAAATGACTTCAAGTCTTCTAACTTTTAGTTTGAACAGACCAAGTCATTATTCAAAATAATAATTAGGGGCGGGTGAAGTGACTTATTTTTAGAAACTTACAAGCTTATCATGTTTGTTCATGTTGTTTTCAAGACTATTTTGCAAGTTATTGAGCAGTAAGAACTAGTAGGCACTACAACTAATAAAAGTAAAAAGTTTTCAAGCTTATTGAAGACAAATAAAAACAGTCAGAACAAAAAAAAAAAAAAGACAAGCAATAGAACAAATAAATACATCAGAACAAATATACAAAATTAAGTACATCGTGCTTTAAATGTTTTCCGGTAAGTCTAACTGACATTAGGCTATTCAGGTGAGAAATGTACTGAAATTGAATAAAATAATCAAATGTAAAATACAAAAATGACAATGAAATATACATTGATTTTTCTTAAAGCTTGAAAAAGTATTTGGTTGAGAGCAGTGAGTGGTTCCCCTTCATGGGAACTCACACTGCGTCCTCTAGTGGACATTATGGGGAATGCCATCAGCATGACCGGTGTCTGAAGCACGTGTGAAAACACTCCAAATGCATTGGACCGTGCAGCGCACGACGTCATTAGCGGAAGTATAAGAGGGCACCTGTAATGCACCTCATCAGCTTCTTTTGTCTTCAGGAGCCGTTTGTTTGTGTACGTGTAGGAAACACTCAGCAAAACGTTTCAGGTAGTACGTGCCTCCGTTTGAGGACCTGAGGACATGCATGTCTGATGTATTTTGTGCACGAGTGAGGAGCATGTACAGTGGGGCAAAAAAGTATTTAGTCAGCCACCAATTGTGTTTTTGAGAAAACTGAATATGCTCTTTGAGAGGCTTTTCTTGATACCTGCGGATTCACGCAACTCATATGTCATGTATATGGGCGGGAAGCACGCTCATTCAGTTCTCGAGGGAGTTGAATGCACTCGTTTGACTCCCGAGGAAGCGGGATGTGCTCATTGTATGCATTCGCAGGACTACTTAGAGGGAAGGTAAGAAACCTGGTAAGAAGCCTGGTAAGAAGCGCATTCGCCTCTTGTGGGAATTGAACCGACTCCTAGCGATGCATTCGCGACAGTGGATTCTGCTCTGGCTTGATTCTCGAGGGAATCTAGCATCTTTTCTTTTCTGTTCTCTCCCGAGGGATAGTAGTCAGCGTTTGCACAAGCACGTCCGGCTCTCGAGGGGATTATAATGATGCTTGAACTAAGCACGCTTATCTCTCGAGGGAGTTAAACACGTGTTTTGTGATGTGGTGGTTTACTCTCTCTCGAAGGAAGAGAGTTGAGCTCCTGCACTCCGTGGATCCATTCCCGTGGCCGCCATTGACTAGCTGCTCTTTGGCCCAGGAGGAGTGAGATGTCCCTCACTATGTACTGTATGTGGATATTGACGTAGGGTTCCTTGTTCCCTCTGTTCGGTCTGTTTGTATGGGCTGGGCTGTCCCCCCTTACTAGGGGATTTAAGTGGGTGGTCCCCCCTTTTGGTTCCTTAGATTGAGCTCTCGTATAGTCTCCTAGGTCGGGCTGCCTCCCCTGTATCAGATAGTAAATTAGGTGGTCCACCTATAGCAGCCTCTTCAGAGATGGTAATTGTCTGAGGATAGTTTCCCTTCTAGATCTCCCGCCTTGTTGTGAGCTCTTTCCCTACCTAATATTTCTGGTAGCAGGGCTGGGCTGCCTCCCCACTTTCTAGGGTTTTAAGTAGGCGGTCCCCCTGAGGTTCCTTTTTGATACGTTAAGCTGCCTCCCCTGATTTCAGGGTAATGTCAAGCAGGCAGTTCCTTGGAATCCCATATGCTTTGGGCTGTCTCCCTTGCATTAGGGTTTTAAGCAGATGGCCCACTGTCTTTAGGAACTTGGTTGAATGGGATGTCCCTGCTTAAAGGAACACTCCACTATTTTTGAAAATAGTTTTCGAATCCATTCAGCCGATCTCCGGGTCTGGCGGTAGCACTTTTAGCTGTAGCTTAGCATAGATCATTGAATCTGATTAGACCGTTAGCATCTCGCTCAAAAATGACCAAAGAGTTTCTATATTTTTCCTATTTAAAACTTGACTCTTCTGTAGTTACATCGTGTACTAAGGCCGACGGAAAATGAAAAGTTGAGATTTTGTAGCAGGCGCAATGATATTACGCAGTACCTGAAAATAGTCCCCAGCTAGGCAATTCCAATAAGCCTATTTTCAGGCGTTGCGTAATATCATTGCGCCTGCTGCACCCATGGTACGGCAGCAAAGTTTCTTGATTATTACGCCGGAATGAGAGTATAGTTGCTAGCCATATCGGTTGATTATTGATGTTCTCTTTTTTCGCAATATTTTTAATGAACAACGCAGCAGCGTTCAACTGGATTTTTAATGAGCAACGCATCCAGTCGGTTCAACTGGATAGGCTAACAAAACATTATAATGCAACGACACTTACATCGACATCGCATCTCGTGCGCCACTGATAAAGCTGCCTGGCGCACACCTAAAATTTGAATACAACATTTTGCATTCAAATGTGGATTTTTATTTTAAATTCGACGAACATTCGAAATTCGAAAAACAAATTTGACAGCCCTAGTTCCCCCGAGAGGGAACGAGACACTGTGTTCCCTTGCCATGCCTAGGGCCTGCCTGTTCCACATCTCCTTCAGACAAAGAAGTTGATGACTTGCATTACAGGTGCCCTCTTATACCTCCGGGTGTGCCGCTAATGACGTCACGTGCTGCATGGAGCTGCAATGGAGTTTTCACACGTGCTTCAAACACCGGTCATGTTGATGGCATTCCCTATAATGTCTATTAGAGGATGTAGTGTCTCGTTCCCTCTCAGGGAACCATGGTTACATTCGTAATCCGAGATGTTTTTTCTCTTTCTTTTGTTGTTTGATTAACACAGACAGCAGCAGGTTTATTAGGCTGCTATTACTTTGACCTAATTCCTGGATCTAATATACTGACAACCGATTTTCTCACAGCTAGGAATTTGAAAGCCATGGTCACCATTAATAGACTATGTAAAAAAATAAATAAATACATAAATAAATAATTATTAAATAGATGAATGAATGAATGAATGAATGAATAAATACATACATAAACATTAAAAGCATTTTTGGTTGAACTGCTCCTTTAATAAATGTGCGATTGAGGTGGTTGAGGGATGTCAGAACATTGTCATAAGAATGAGGGGAGCAACCAATATTGTATCAAACAGGATTAGATGAAAATGCTTCTCTGAAATCTTCATTTAAAACCTAAGTTTGTGTGGAGGTCAGAGAATGTGGGAGAGGAGGCAACTGTCTTACCAGACCAAACATCAGCAAAACACCCGGCCCCCAGCTTCCTGTCCAGCGTCAGAGACTCGCGGACGAATTATTAAATAGATAGATGAATGAATGAATGAATGAATGAATAAATACATACATAAACATTAAAAGCATTTTTGGTTGAACTGCTCCTTTAATAAATGTGCGATTGAGGTGGTTGAGGGATGTCAGAACATTGTCATAAGAATGAGGGGAGCAACCAATATTGTATCAAACAGGATTAGATGAAAATGCTTCTCTGAAATCTTAATTTAAAACCTAAGTTTGTGTGGAGGTCAGAGAATGTGGGAGAGGAGGCAACTGTCTTACCAGACCAAACATCAGCAAAACACCCGGCCCCCAGCTTCCTGTCCAGCGTCAGAGACTCGCGGACGATTTCCCAGGAATCATGGCTAAGTCCCACCGTATCAGGGATGTATACCATGCACACACCCGTTAATTGAAAGCACAAACCATCTGCACTCTCTATAAAGGGGGAGGAGTAGAGGGGTTAACTAGCAGGACGACGGGGGAACATGCAATGAGAGAGAAGGAGGGTGGTCCTGTTGTCCTAAGAGGGTCGGTCACTTCATGATGTCAGAATATTCCAGAAATGGATGTACACATTGGCCCAGTTTACATCCACTGTAAGAGTGTGTTTTTAAAAAGTCGTCAAAGGGTCGACTTGGCAATCATCATGCCACAAATGCTTTTGTTAGAGCTTAACATATTGAACCTGGAAGATTTGTTTAAATAAATAAGCTTAAATAAGCTTAAATATCCAGACGTTTGTAGTAACTCCTCCTCTCACTTTGACCTCACTCCATCTCTCTCTCTGGGGTGCGCTTCCCAAAAGCAACCGTGGTTGCAGGTTCCGTCATTTCCATTGAACTGTATTTGTACTTGTGACCATAGTTGGCTAACGATGCTTTTGGGAAACGTACTCCTGGTTGGCTGTTGCTAAGCACTGTGGGACGGGCCATACCCATCCAAACCTCCCCGAACTGGCCGTTGCCCAAGCGCTTTATGAGTTGGAGTGACTCCCGTGGAATCTCCCACACATCTTTGGTTTTGACAGACAGGTCAGTGAGCCTTGGCATCCCTTTGTGGCAAGGGACGACCAAACGACAGCAAAGCCCCGCTGCCCGCTCTGGTTAGAGCTTAACATATTGAACCTGGAAGATTTGTTTAAATAAATAAGCTTAAATATCCAGACGTTTGTAGTAACTCCTCCTCTCACTTTGACCTCACTCCATCTCTCTCTCTGGGGTGCGCTTCCCAAAAGCAACCATGGTTGCAGGTTCCGTCATTTCCATTGAACTGTATTTGTACTTGTGACCATAGTTGGCTAACGATGCTTTTGGGAAACGTACTCCTGGTTGGCTGCTGCTAAGCACTGTGGGACGGGCCATACCCATCCAAACCTCCCCGAACTGGCCGTTGCCCAAGCGCTTTATGAGTTGGAGTGACTCCCGTGGAATCTCCCACACATCTTTGGTTTTGACAGACAGGTCAGTGAGCCTTGGCATCCCTTTGTGGCAAGGGACGACCAAACGACAGCAAAGCCCCGCTGCCCGCTCTGAGCGTGTGCACACAGACACATACAGATACACACAAAGTCAGAGAGAGAGAGAGAGAGAAAAGACAAGCATCAGAAGCACTGAAGGAAGCAGTACAGAGTTTCACCTGCAAATGGTGAGCCATGATGCAATTTTTTTTCAGTGGAATCTGTACTTGTTTGTGAAACACAAAATGGAATCTTTTACTTTGTGACAAAGACTTATGGGCACCTTGAATAGAAACAACAACAACTAGAACCTCGTAACTGATTGAAAAACAGTGATGCTTACCAATCAAACATTCAGTCTGGACTGTTCGCCCCTTATTGATTGGCCATAATGTAGGAGATGCCTATTGCCATGTTTTGACATTTAACAAAGGGTTAATGTGATGCATTTTCCAACAACACGACAGCAATGTTTACTCCAGACTGTAAAGCTAAGATAACAGAACACTTGGCACCAACAGTCACTGAGTGCCATCTGCTCTGAGCTTGAGGAACCAGAGCATGAATCCGGCCTCATCAACATCATGAGCCCTCTCACACATGGGAATTAAAGTGTGATGATGATATCAGATTCATTGGATCTCTAGACTGAGGGGTTTTCACACTAGAGTTTTTGGTACAGACTCCTCTTTTTTTGGCAAGCACTTCGATTTAAAGCAAGGGTGCTCAATCCTGTTCCTGGTTATCTACCTGCATGCAGAGTTCAGTTCCAACCCTGATCAAACACACCTGTCTGTAATTATCAAGTGCTTCTGAAGATCATTATTAGTTGGTGTGTTGTGTTGGATCAGGGTTGGGCCTGAACTTTACAGGAAGGTAGATCTCCGGGAACAGGATTGAGCACCCCTGATTTAAAGTCCATTTTAAAATGATTTCTGGGATATGTCTCATGTAGAATGCAGTATAAGTTCAAGCATTATTTACCTGACATGTAAGAGCAACCCTCACTGGTTCTTGCATGTCAAGAAAGCACATTTGAGCTTGTTTGCCATATTTGATGTGCTCCATGTATGTGCGATGATCAATGTTTATTTACATTTCATCATATGCTGCATTTACATTACATAGTTCAAGTGATCCAATTCTGATGATTTTTTCCCATGTGGCATAGATCGGATATGACCCACAAAGATGTAAGCGTAAAAAAAAGCACATGGATGCCGATATTCTCAGATCAGTTTCAGGCTGATATTCCCCTGTCAATGCATACGTCACAGAAAAAGTGACTCAGGTGGATGCAGTGTTACCAAGTCTGTGGTTTTCCTGCAGAATTGGGCTCATTTTTGACTGCTACCAGCTGACGCTACTTTTCACATTTATGATACAGATGTGCCAAATAATACAATGTGAAAGGAGACCAGAGGGACAGGGGTAGGCAGTGGAATTGCTTTACGGTTTGGACCACTGCCGTAACAAGGCGCATTACAAAGACAAACACAAAGCTCTGCTGCTGAAAGTGAAGGCAGTCAACAATGAGAAAGCGTTAAGCTAAAGCAAACATGGCCAATTTAGAGTAGCATCAACACAGACATTGACGCTGACACACAGTTAAGTTCATCCTGATGATGTATTATTATGAGTATCTGTGTGTATGTTTGTTCTCTAGGCTCAGTATGGGAGGTCATGGAAGAAGCAAACTGCACACGCTATCTAAAATCCATATGACTCATTCTAGATGCATTAACAGTCAATATGTTAACTGGAGCATAGACAAATTACATCCTACTGAGAGAGACAGAGAGAGAGAGCTATTCAGAAGAGGTTTTCTGACTGACTGGAGCAGTGCCGCCTCCTGTAGAGAGCTGCAAAAGCACTGTGAATGGCATTATGGGATATAACCATGCCTCTCTAACAGACAGCTAAGTTAAAACTATAATTACTTTGAATAACTTTGCATGTCAGATCTGCAGCTATGAGATATGAGAGTTCTGTGCACTGGGTCTGTGGAATGAGAAGTGTGTCTATGCGTGTTACCCATGTAATGCTGGACCAGCTGTTGAAGGGTCTCAAACTGAGCTCTAGTGGTGATGTAATATCCTCCACTGTCCAGTTTACGGATTTTATAATGTTTCACGTGGTCCCCCTTCACATCGTCCCAGTCATGGATAGACAAAGAAAAGGCACCTGCCACACAGACACAAAACAGAAGGGCTGTTGTAGTGCACTAATACTGTGCAGTGTAGTTTAAGTAGTTTAAACTGTTTATGGCCATACAGTGAAAGTCCAAATCAACACGGGACCCCACTGACCTTCACTGTATGGACAAAAAATAAAATGAAAATCAACATTAAGACATAAAGGTGGCTGAATGATGACAGATTTTAATTTCTGGGTGAACTGTCCTTAGAATTGTAACTGGAATCAGAATTATTAAACTCTTCATGAATCACAGTAGATAGTATGCTGTTGTGTAGTGCAGTGATCGTTTGTATAACCCAGTTAATGATGTAGTACCATACGTGCTGTTTATTACCTTTAGTGGTTTCACTCTCACGGATCAGGTAGGTGCCACGCGGGTTCCCTGTGGAAAGAAGCTGCCTTTCTGCATCCTTACGGCCCAGCTTTCCAAAATACCAGCTGAGAGACAGAGAAAGATGAAGAAGGCCTTTATCAAGTCTGCATTTTCTTGATACTGTTAATTAAACCAGGCCTGCTTGGATCAGTCTGTTTATATGACAGTTTGAATGCATTTCTGAACATGTACCATATTAATGTTAGTCATAACATTACAGCGATATCTAGAAACATATGTAAACTTGATCACAAAGAAGGGATGGCTGGGAAACGTTTTTACAGCTGTATATGTAAACATGCCATTTGAGGGGCCTTACAAATAACATCAGAAAAATACCGAAAACATCTGCAAACTTGGATCACTCAAACATCTCCTTCTGGTTAAAGTTACACATGTTAGACTAAGCCAGCAGCTGACATTAATCTGGCTTTCGAAAATGAAACGGAAAAAATCTGATTTCATTAATACATAGTGTAACTTAGGAAAATCACAGGAGAAACACCATAATTAAACATTTCGTTCAGAGCAGAAATGTTCCTGCTCTGTTTTAAATTTGTGTCTGAAAGATTGAAATTTAACTAACTTAAGCTGTGTGAGCATATTTTTTCATGTTTGTGTGTGTGTGTGTGTGTGTGTGTGTGTAAAACATTTCCTGAAGAATAGTTTTCAGTCTGATATGTCAACATTTAGCCCAAATGCAAAAAAATATTTCTATACATGAGATACAAGTTTAAGTAGAAATGACACAGAATTTTAGTTTATCATCAATGTTTGTCAGGACACTCAACAGTACACTTTAACCATATTTCAAAGAAAATAGGAATAATTAAAAAAAAA
>NW_015505524.1:1040380-1042421 GCF_001515645.1 Sinocyclocheilus grahami
ATTTTATAATGTTTCACGTGGTCCCCCTTCACATCGTCCCAGTCACGGATAGACAAAGAAAAGGCACCTGCCACACAGACACAAAACAGAAGGGCTGTTGTAGTGCACTAATACTGTGCAGTGTAGTTTAAGTAGTTTAAACGGTTTATGGCCATACAGTGAAAGTCCAAATCAACACGGGACCCCACTGACCTTCACTGTATGGACAAAAAATAAAATGAAAATCAACATTAAGACATAAAGGTGGCTGAATTATGACAGATTTTCATTTCTGGGTGAACTGTCCTTAGAATCGTAACTGGAATCAGAATTATTAAACTCTTCATGAATCACAGTAGATAGTATGCTGTTGTGTAGTGCAGTGATCTTTTGTATAACCCAGTTAATGATGTAGTACCATACGTGCTGTTTATTACCTTTAGTGGTTTCACTCTCACGGATCAGGTAGGTGCCACGCGGGTTCCCTGTGGAAAGAAGCTGCCTTTCTGCATCCTTACGGCCCAGCTTTCCAAAATACCAGCTGAGAGACAGAGAAAGATGAAGAAGGCCTTTATCAAGTCTGCATTTTCTTGATACTGTTAATTAAACCAGGCCTGCTTGGATCAGTCTGTTTATATGACAGTTTGAATGCATTTCTGAACATGTACCATATTAATGTTAGTCATAACATTACAACGATATCTAGAAACATATGTAAACTTGATCACAAAGAAGGGATGGCTGGGAAACGTTTTTACAGCTGTATATGTAAACATGCCATTTGAGGGGCCTTACAAATAACATCAGAAAAATGCCGAAAACATCTGCAAACTTGGATCACTCAAACATCTCCTTCTGGTTAAAGTTACACATGTTAGACTAAGCCAGCAGCTGACATTAATCTGGCTTTCGAAAATGAAACTGAAAAAATCTGATTTCATTAATACATAGTGTAACTTAGGAAAATCACAGGAGAAACACCATAATTAAACATTTCGTTCAGAGCAGAAATGTTCCTGCTCTGTTTTAAATTTGTGTCTGAAAGATTGAAATTTAACTAACCTAAGCTGTGTGAGCATATTTTTTCATGTTTGTGTGTGTGTGTGTGTGTGTGTGTGTGTAAAACATTTCCTGAAGAATAGTTTTCAGTCTGATATGTCAACATTTAGCCCAACCAATGGTGGTCTCTTCCACTGGGTGGGACTACATGTTTGTTAGGACAACAAAAGAGGGGGAGTGACTAAAACATATTTTTGCAATTTCATTTGGTTTCTATTTGGGCATCCAATCCAATCATTCAATCATCAAAAATCCAATCATTCTAATAAGAATCAGTTTGCTTGGGATTACTGAATGAGGGCCAAAAAGTTTCCAGTGCAGATTTCACTCATTCATTTTCATTGGTCATGTGAATTTGCCACCTGACCGAAAGCTGCTTGATTTGAAAGTGATTTCTGTGTTAAACTACTGACAATAGACAATAAAACTTTTTTTCCCATTACATTTTCCTGCAGTTTCTAATTTTCGCACATTCAGGCTTCCAATATGGTTATGCTTTTTGGGAAGTGCCTTTGTAATTTGTCCCAAACAACAACACGGTCCCACTTTATATTAAGTGGCCCTAATACCTGTATACATAGTAACTAGATGTGTACGTAGTATGTAACCACAGTGTAAGTACACATTGGTACATAGTATCTACAGCTGTAATGTTTGTGTAACTACACACATGTAACCAGTGTTGGGGAAAGTTACTTTTAAAAGTAATGCATTACAATATCGCGTTACTCCATAAAAAAAGTAACTAATTACGTTACTTAGTTACTTTTTATGGAAAGTAATGCGTTATGTTACTTTTGCGTTACTTTTTAAATCTGGACAGGGCTTGCTAGTTTGTTTTTAAAATAAAAAAGTTCTATTTTTGGCAAATATAAAAGCCTTTTCGCACCAAAAGTGAAATGAATAAGCCTCAGGCTGAAGGGAAAGTAAATTTACGTAATATTTTTTTTACGTAATTTAAGTGAGATGAATTAATGCATATTCATATTTATTTTAGAACTAC
>NW_015505524.1:1042737-1046149 GCF_001515645.1 Sinocyclocheilus grahami
TTACACATACCATTCAGTGGGTTGTTACATATGTGTAGTTACACAAACATTACAGCTGTAGATACTATGTACCAATGTGTACTTACACTGTGGTTACATACTATGTACACATATAGTTACTATGCAAGTACACAGGTATTAGGGCCACTTAATATAAAGTGGGACCACAACACAAATGTTGCTTAGCAATAACAGTCAAGAACCACCCTGTACTGCGACTGTATCTGGATTCAGAGTGGGCCGTGGTTTGTCATGCATCCTGCTGAGAAATCTATGGGTTGAAGTAGGAGTGATTACAATTACATCACTTTACCCCCACCCTTAACTCAGGCAGTTATTTCAGATTAACACACACACACACACATAAAATTCATCCAATACTTACTCCTCAGCCTGGATTGAGTCCACGGGGGCGACATAATTGCTGGGAATGTAGCCGGTTCCTCCTGTAGTGAGAGATCGGGCGTCCCACCAATCACCCTCACTGACAAACAGACAAAGACAGAGAAAAAACACACGTTTTCTTCTTGTCATGGCAAAACTTGAGCATTTTTTTAGCAGACTTAGTAGACTTGTCAATGCATCTGTCCATCCGTATGTTCATCCAATACCTCACTTCATTCAACTTTCCGTTCATTCATCCATCCAGCAGCAACCATTCATACGATTGTCCATCCGTCTTCAGTATGTTCTCACTACAATGTAAAACTCAACACACCCTATACACAGTTTTACCTCCTCACACACACAGAAACAAGGTATTGTGTGAAAAAGACTGAAAGGTCAGAGGCAGGTGTCACTAGTTTCTTTCGTTCCTTTGTTTAGATGGACCAATAAACAGAAACACCACAAGGAAGGGAGAGATCACTTCCTATCATCTTCTGTGTACGTCACTTTTATCAAATAATGCTCTATTTTCTCTTTAACATGCCCTTCATGTAATACCCCTCTCCACTAACCAATCTCTTCCTCTGTAATAGCCTGGCCTATTCACACAAAATATAATTTCCAAGAAAAGCCTCTCTCATATCTCCCAATCATTGTGTCCACTGCCCCAGACACACACACATACACATACACATACACATACACATACACATACACATACACATACATATACACATACATATACACACACACACACACACACACATACATACACACAGTTATTATAATAATAGCATAGCTTGAGAAGACATGGTGTCGGGAGCAGTGCAGGTTATATTAGCACCAGTAGAGGGTGATCTAATGTTAAACAAATGTACAAAATGGAATACCGGCTTACTACTTTCTAAGTTGCTTACTACCTTGCAGCACAGTCTGTATAGGATTCAGAATTTGAAATTAAGGAGGTAGGATTAAAACACATTTATGAACCACATTTAACTGCTTTACGTGTAGTTTTAATCAGGTATGAATCCGTATGAATCGCCTTTAAACAAAAATGCAACCCTTGTGTGCTTAATTGTATTACACGTGGACTTCAAATCTTAAGTTTCTATTCAAATAAAATGCAGATAATACAATGCAACAAAAGGCCACGTAAGTGTACTACGTAATAATGTCACATTAAAAGTTTTACTTTAGAGTACATTTGAAATAATTGTTTAAATAATCATTTATAATGCATTGAAGAAGTATACTTATTTGATGTGTTGACTAACATATTAAAGCGCATGTAAAATACCTACTTATAATTTTAATTGTAGTGTTATTTGATGTTTCATTTTAAGTTAATATATTTAAAATGTACTAAATTGCAACTTGCAAATGCAAAAAAATATTTCTATACATGAGATACAAGTTTAAGTAGAAATGACACAGAATTTTAGTTTATCATCAATGTTTGTCAGGACACTCAACAGTACACTTTAACCATATTTCAAAGAAAATAGGAATAATTAAAAAAAAATGCATATAAAGAACAGTACAGACCTACACACCGATACACAAAATAGGATGATGTCTGGACTCTGGTGTAATGCGGAGGAGACGAATTGTTGAATAAAGTCGTTTTTCTTTTTCTTTCGCGCACAAAATTTATTCTCGTAGCTTCGTATAATTGCGGATGAATCACTGATGTCACATGGATTATTTTACAGATCTCCTTGCTACGTTTCTGGACTTGGGAACATTTCAGTTGCGTTGCTGTCTATGCAGGGTCAGACAGCTCTCAGATTCCATCAAAAATATCTTCATTTGTGTTCCGAAGATGAACGAAGGTCTTACGGGTTTGAAACGACATGAGGGTGAGTAATTAATGACAGAATTTTCATTTTTGGGTGAACTAACGCTTTAAAGCAATGATCTAAAAGCGACACCTCTCCCATCAGGATGTTATAAACAAAGCTGTGTGGGATCGGGATGGGGAACATTTGTCCATTGTGGTACTGCAAAGTCATCTTAACTATTGTCATTTTGATTTCACTTTGCCTGTAAATGTGTGCCTCAAATGACTCCCACGAGATTTGAGAAATTTGGTCATGACATACTAGACCCAGAGTAATGGGACACAAGCAAACCAAAACCCTCATTAGATAGAACCCACACATAAAATCTGACACTAAGCACATATTCAGTAGGACAGGAATGTAAAACAAACAACCTCAACGGGCTCACATCCAACACTTAGCAGTCTGATGATTCAAAATATCTAAAAAGTGCTAAAAAATAAGTAAAAAGTTTGTTGTTTTCTTTTTTTTTTAAAGGGGTCATATAATGCTACATGCACTTTTACAAGTTGTTTGAACTGAAATGTGTGTTGGCAGTGTGTGTACACAACCACCCTATAATGATAAAAATCCACCCAGTGTTTTTTTGTTAATCTACTTAAATCTTTACCCCTTTCTCAAATCGAGCTGATCTCAGATGCCTGTCTGTGTGACGTCACAAAAACAGGCCCCTCCCACAATAGTTTGACAGTAGTGTTTCAGCACAGACTGGACTGGCGACTTACCTTAGCTCCGCCCTGAGTGACTGTCATCAGTCCGCCATTGTTTCACCGCCGGAGCAGATGTAGACAAGAATGACTCCTAAGCGATTTAGGTGATCTGCTGTTGGATGTAATAATGAACATAGCAGTCCTCATTTACTCCCGACGTTTGTTTTTGAAGGGAATGCGCCCCCGATCTACATAAATGCGTCTATGTTCGCGCTAATCATTCGTGATCCAGCTTCACCTACAGATGAAGTGAGTGTAAGGTTCTTTTAACGGATCTTTGCAAATCGCCTTTCCTAATAATGTACTAATTAGCAAGTTTCATGATGAATGCAGCTAAAGTAAACAGTCTCACTGAGAGCGGCTCGGAAGAGAGGGGCGGGGTAAGCAGAGCTCATTAACATTTAAAGGAAAATGCTACAAAAACGGCTTGATCTGAAAAGAGCTGTTTTTGACAGGGTAAAAAAAAGGTGT
>NW_015505524.1:1047099-1069107 GCF_001515645.1 Sinocyclocheilus grahami
AGCAGTCGTCATTTACTCCCGACATCTGAGCTGCTGAAGACGCAGTGGATTATGTTTGTTTCTGAAGGGAATGCGCCCCCGATCTACATAAATGCGTCTATGTTCGCGCGAATCATTCGTGATCCAGCTTCACCTACAGAAGAAGTGAGTGTAAGGTTCTTTTAACGGATGTTTGCAAATCTCCTTTCCTAATAATGTACTAATTAGCAAGTTTCATGATGAATGCAGCTAAAGTAAACAGTCTCACTGAGAGCGGCTCGGAAGAGAGGGGCGGGGTAAGCAGAGCTCATTAACATTTAAAGGAAAATGCAACAAAACTGCGTGCTCTGAAAAGAGCTGTTTTTGACAGGGTAAAAAAAGGTGTTTTTTACACTACCATTAAGAAATTTTAACCAAACTATGTTACAGACTTTTCATTAAGACCCTAAAGAATCATATCAACTTGTGGAAAATGCGCATCCTATGACCCCTTTAAAGAACCTTTTGTACAATGAAAAGGTTCTATGGAAGTAAAAGGTTCTTAATGGAACCATAGATGGCAAAAAACAAACAAACAAAATCTTTATTTTTAAGAGAAAGTACGTTACCTGTGCCTCCTCGTGTGCGAAGCGTTCCTTGCTGTGTTGATGTGTTGACCCCTCCGAAGACTGTCACGCCCTGCGCGATCCCAGCACCATGGAAGTTGTTGTAGTTGGGAATAGTGGTGACCCCAGTGAAGCTGGGGTAATGCTGTGGTGTGGGGTCGACACCGTATTGATAACCTACTCCGCTCTGAGACAAGCTGGTGTCCCGGTCCTCGGTTAACTTAGCAGCCTCTTTGTCCTTACATTGCACACAGCCCATCCTCTATGATCTGACAGAGGAATAAACCACCCCTGTGAAGACGAACTACCCTTTAGCATAAGTATGAACTGAATCTAATGAATAAATGTCTAAAACATAACATTTTAAGGTTTCAACTTAAGATTTTACCTACATTTATAATTACAATTTACCTCAATACAATTAAGTGCACTTTTTTCACAAGGTAACAACAGATAAAATCTGTCCAAAATTTTTGTATATAAAGAACTAACTTAACACAAAAAAATGTAATTAAGAAGGATAAACTAACTCCCTCTTTTTGGCTCAGCAAGCTCCTCTTTTGGGGAGCGCAGGAAATTCACTCACTAAAGCACTATAGACACATGCAGAGAGTGTGTGTGTGTGCGTGTGTGAATGTGTGGGAGAGTTCTTCTGTTCATCAGTACAGGATTTTAAAACTGCGCTCAGACGTTCTGCCTATGATCCATCAACTGCACAACAGCTGACGGACAATAAACTCCCATCAGGAAACTTCAAGATCTCTTATCCCCCCTCCAGAAGATCCTCACAGTGAAATACAGAGAACGAAGACCTTTGTGAAATGGAAGTGTTCTTAATTCTATTGAATGAGCACTTGTAGTGTACTTCAAATCTTAAAAGTATATATATTTAAAAAAAAAAAAAAAAAACTGTATTTGCAGATAATATTAAATAAATAAAAGGCCACTTAAGTGTAAAGTTTATTATTATTATTATAGGTACTCTTTTTAAATGTATGTTAAAGTGTACTTTTTCACAAGGGGAGAGAAGACAACATACAGAAGGGAAAGAGAGTAATTTACCAAAACTGAAATTTTACTTAAAAAAGAAAAGTTAAAATTAACGTCATTTGGTTTGATATTTTGTTATCTATTGCAATGACAGTCAGACAATAATAAATTAAGAGTCCAACTACTTTTTAGTGACACTATATATATTAGTACTGCTGACAGTATATAGTAATATCAATAAACACAAAGAAAAAAAACAACACAATTTTGCTTATATTACACAAGGTTAAATATTCAGTTAATTTAAGAAAAATAGCTGATATTTACAAAACAGAAGTGTGGATGGAGTCTGTGCATTAAGCGATTGCAAACTGTCCAATTCAAGAAACATACAGCAGAGTCACATTTATGGGATATATTCTTATTTTAGAGTCTAGACTGCTCAGTGCAATAACAAAGATTCAAGCACTAACTCCATCCAACTGGACAGAAATTAATATGGATTTTTTTTAAAAGGACAGCCTGTACTGACAATTTTTTATGAACAAGATGACTGGACAAAATCATTGCTTGTTTTTGAGAGAGAGAGATAAATGATTAGGTGTTTATGTGTGTGTGTGTACATGAATGTGAAAGCCTGCTATAATATCTAGAAAGAAGATATGAGGGAGATAAGGGGAAAGTAAAGCGTTTAAGGTTGATTAGTAGTAATCACACCGACTCAGAGCTGCTTATCATTTAAGGCATCATCAAATAAGACATCACATCTTCTCTAACCAGCAAAGCAAATGTGGACGAGTTTGAATCAGTTCTGTATCGGATTTAGATCAGCGAAGAAATGATTTCAGATTTTAAATTTAATTGGTGTTCTTCGTTGCTCTGGCAACACTCCAAATTTCAATAGTTGCGCCAAAAGTGAGAACACAAGGATCTCAGTGTTCTTAGTTACGACAGGAGCTGCTCATCTTCACCTGTATCTCACAAACACACACAATGAAAGATAGCATGAGAAAAACTCACTGGGTCACTTTGGATCCCCCCGGCCTGGTTTTCTCTCTTTTCCCTTTCCATTTCTCTCAGTTTCTCAGTGAGATGGGCCCCTGCCCCAGCATGTCTCCTGTCCTCTCGCTATTCTGCTAATCCACAAAGCTCTCTTTCCATATCTTTAATATTCGTCTACCGCTGCCATGAATAATTCATGCCTTTCTTGCCCTTAAAGGGGTCATATGATGCGATTTCATTTTTTCCTTTCTCTTTGGAGTGTTACAAGCTCTAAATTTGCAAAGACTAAAGTCTCAAATCCAAAGAGATATTCTTTATAAAAGTTAAGAGTCAGCCACACCTACCTAAAACGGCTCGTTCTAACACGCCCCCACATATCTACCTCACTATGTGGGAAGATTTGCATAACGCCGCCCAAAATTAACATACAACCTATGCTAAACCCCACTCTAAACCTAATCAATATTGTTAACAAAAGTAATCATGAGATAAAAATACATTTCTTGAAGCAACAATGCCATTTTACCTTGCTTTAACAAGTCTTTGTGCTCTTTTATCATGACTTGTAATGATCATCAGGTGAGCTACTGAGCAGGTTTACTACATCAGAAAAACTATTAATATAGAGTTGGTATGTGATGCAAACATCAGAATGATAGAAGTGTTTTGAGGTCATAACAGTATAGTGCGAGGAACGCAATACATTTCCCTGTAATCATAATTTGTGTGAAAAGGAATAAAAGTAGTGTTCATTTCAGCTGGAAACTGTAGTGAATTGTATGTAGAGTTTTGCAAAAATGTAGTTTTCAATGAGCATATGCTGCAGGAAATCTATCTGTGAAAAGCTCATTGTTTAACAAAGAACACTGCATGGGTTAACCCAACTTTAAACTGCTTTTGCAATGCAAATCCGTATACTATGCTGATAAAGCTACTTAAATCAGAGTCTTTATGAGTAGGGTTGGGTATGAAACCGGTGCCATTTATGTATGTATGTACCGGTATGTACCGGACCTAACCAGAACGCAGATTTCAGTGCCACTTGATTAAAATATTTGCCCTATGGTGCTCCGAAACGAACGTATTAAGCATCATCACTGCACGTGATCGCTAGTTAAATTATACTGCGTTCATGTGACACCATTCAGGTGTCAGAATAATCTGAAAAAATAATTTCCCGACTGAGAAAATTCACATGAATGCAAGTCGGAAAGCTCCAAAACATCTTTGTTGTAACATTAGTGTCCATGTTTGTTACAGCTGGCTCTTAGGCTGCAACAAAGAGGAGTCGAGACGCAACAATACTTAACAAAACATTTATTTTAACACAACAAAACATAACATAAATGTAACATAAACGAAGGAACGAGCCAGGGTCGGCCGGGACACGCAGCACAACACGGACCGTCGAGCTCCACGCAGGAGACCATCTCCCAAACCACAGGCCAGGCACTCTTAAACTCTGCGTCTAACAAGTGTCAGGTGTGCGAGCCACACCCCCTCCAATCGGTACCTAAAACACACACACCCCACAAGTACACGCACAGCCTAAACTGGGACGTCACAATGTTGTATACACATGCCGACTTAAAAGCACAACTCACGAAATAAGAGCATCCGAGGAGTGCGTGAATGCAGCTATTTCATTCGCTCTGATGGCAGCAGGTGGCCTACCGTTAGCTACATTAAACGTGCTTAAAGGGGTCATATGATGCGATTTAAATTTTTCCTTTCTCTTTGGAGTGTTACAAGCTCTTGGTGCATAAAGAAGATCTGTAAAGTTGCAAAGACTAAAGACTCAAATCTAAAGAGATATTCTTTATAAAAGTTAAGAGTCAACCACACCTACCTAAAACGGCTCGTTCTAACACGCCCCCACATGTCTACGTCACGATGTGGGAAGATTTGCATAATGCCGCCCAAATGTTCACGCAAAGAAAGAAGGCGTAACTTTTATTCTCACTGTAGTATTGTTGCTGCCTCCGCCATGTCGTGAAGGCGCTGTGTGTTTTGTTGTGAAAGCAAAATTACTTTGTTTGGTCTTCCAAAAGAGGACGATATCCGCTTCATCATGCCTGGAGCTGATCCGTGCTGGTCGCTGAGGAAATACATCAACTTTGCGCTGTGGATCACCGCATCGGCTTTCACCGTGGACGAAGCCCGGGGTCGTCACATGTGGTTGCCGCAAGCCCACCGGACGCTCCTTCATCGATTCCCCCGGCCGCGCCATTCTCAAGCCCGCCACTCACTCTAGCCGCTGTGAGTTTCGTTGTGAAAGCGAAACTACTTTATTTGGTCTTCCAAAAGAGGACACGACTAGAAATCAGTGGTTAAGTTGTATTTACAACACTGTTCCAGAACAGTTCAACCCAAATATTCAGATGTGTGCAGCGCATTTTATGGAGGACTGTTTTCTGATCCTGGTAGAGTAGACTACAATGCCTGCTGTTCTTACTCACAGACTGTAAGTAAGTTTTTTATAGTTAAAGAATTTGCCACTGATGATTCAAACGCAAGTTTTGAGCAGTGTAGAGTAGCACTTGTTGTTTGTCATTTCTCAGATCAAAAATGCAGACATGGTTTTATGTTTACGCGGCACGATGCAACGCAACGCTTAAAAAGACAGTACAAGTCATTATAATCAGTAATTAGGTTCCCACTGGATGCAACAAATGCCTCGTTTATAATGGGTTTTAATGTATTTGTCTCATCGCTCCGGCCGGACAGGGCATCACAGTATGGTAAGGGGCGTAACATTTCCGTCACACGTATTGAGGTATTCAGCCAATCACAATGCACTGGATAGCTGGCCAATAAGAGCACACCTCGCTTTTCTGAACGATGAGCTTTGTAAAAATCGTTGCATTTCAGTACACCAAATACACAAAATACTGTTCTTTTTAGCAGCATCATATGACCCCTTTAAATTAAACACCTAAAGCTAAACTCCCTTATTGACTTACAATAAGAAGCATTTCTAAACCTGTTGTCCAACAAAAGAGAACAGTATTATTAGAGAGCATTATTATGTTTTTACTCCACATCATAAGGTCAAATGCTTCCTTTTGTGATCTGATGTGGCGTCTTATCACAGAATGAGGCAGAAAATATATGATATACTGTAATAAAGGCTATGTCAATTAGCAATGGATTATAAATATACTTAATTATGATGAAAATACCAGAGATGGCTTGAAGAACAGATAAACTATGCATTGTCGCAGTCAAGTGTTTATTGTCTTCATGTCTCATCATTCAAAACATTTCCATCTTCTTTTTACTCAGCTACAGCGATAGCAGGGTTGGCAGGTTTTCACAACAAAACCCACCCAATTGCTACTCAAAACTAGCCCAATCGTATTCCGGGGGGGGGGAAATACATGTAAAATACACGTTTTTGGCAGGGTTCCCCTGGTAAAATTTGCATGCCAGGGTCTAAATATCACGTTATCAGGGTCGCTTCAACCCATGGACATAAAAAACAACCCACGGCAACAGTGGTAAAGTGTTAAAACTGCGTACTTGGCAATGGTTAAAGTGTTAAAACCGCAGACTTGCAACACTGAGCGATTGCGATGTCTATATCAGTGATTTCCTGGAGTGTCATGAGTTCTATTACTTCTGTGATGCATATGTGGAGTTTCTGTGCGAGGCCGCCCTCTGATGTCCAGTATGAATGAAACGGACATTAAATGTGTTCATAGCGCTCAATAATATCCAATCCATCCTATTTTGGGTAAAATAGGAAAAAATAATACTTTTCTCTCAAAAGAAATTTGAAGTAGATATATGATAATCCATGTTTTTCTCCAGTGTACAGGAGTTTTAATTAACATTTTAAATAGCAAATTACAGAACAGTGAGGTAACTGTATTGTTGCATCCCTACCAAGAATACTGACTACTTTGCGGTTATTAGTACTGTAACTGTTATTTAGTGTTAAATTATTGTGGTTGGGTTAGGTGGCTTAGGTTTTATTGTGAATTTATTATGTAAATGTGATGTGTTTTGTATTTACTTATATTTATATATATTTCCATATAATTTAAACTTTTGATATATTATTCAATTTAAAGTGTTTTTTTTTTCAATAAAAAAGCCGTTCTTTAATGTCATATACTGTCGTTTTGTGTCTCTTTTTTTAATTATCGGTTCAGGCACCGGTACTGTTTTAAAAGTATTGACTTGGCATCGGTATTATAAAAATCCCAAACGATACCCAACCCTAATTAAAAGTGCAATGTACTGTATAATGTTGATGACATTAAAAGAGTTTGCAAAACTAATCATTGTTTGCTAACACACAAGAAGCCCAAAGAGATCATTCGTCATTATTATTTTAATGTAATTTTTGTTGAGATCAAGGAAGGTTGTGTATATTTAATACTGCCTAGTTTGACATGATAACGGATTCATTCTTTCCTGTGTGATTTCTAAAAACTGATTGGAATTTTCATTATCGATTAAAGCTAATACACTCTCTTTCCTCATCATTTCACAAAACCCACAAAAAAAAAACACTTTCATTTTATTACAGAATGCTTCTTTAATTATTACTTGAAATCAGGATTTAATTAAGAAATTATTTATTGTCTTTTTTTTTTTTTTCTGTTGCATCTAAAGTGGTATAAAGAATCAACAAATATTACTGGCATTAGCATTGACTTCTGGCATCGGTATTATAAAAATCCCAAACGATACCCAACCCTAATTAAAAGTGCAATGTACTGTATAATGTTGATGACATTAAAAGAGTTTGCAAAACTAATCATTGTTTGCTAACACACAAGAAGCCCAAAGAGATCATTCGTCATTATTATATTAATGTAATTTTTGTTGAGATCAAGGAAGGTTGTGTATATTTAATACTGCCTAGTTTGACATGATAACGGATTCATTCTTTCCTGTGTGATTTCTAAAAACTGATTGGAATTTTCATTATCGATTAAAGCTAATACACTCTCTTTCCTCATCATTTCACAAAACCCACAAAAAAAAAAACACTTTCATTTTATTACAGAATGCTTCTTTAATTATTACTTGAAATCAGGATTTAATTAAGAAATTATTTATTGTCTTTTTTTTTTTTTTCTGTTGCATCTAAAGTGGTATAAAGAATCAACAAATATTACTGGCATTAGCATTGACTTCTGAAATGATGATATTGTGACAACCCTATTTTCAGCCAAATCATCTCTTTGATAAAATATTCTCATAATTAGAATAAGATTTTGGTCATACCGACTGCACCTAGTGTGTATGGGTGCCATTCACACAAACTGCATAAACTAATAATGGCAGCCTATTTTTAGGAACTTTATTAACTGTAACACAATTTTTGTGAATATAGACTGCTAAGTTCTGATAAGTGCTTTATCCCTAATTATTTTAAGTAAAAACTTAAATATGAAATATGATTTCTGTGAAAACATACATATTAGGAAATAAGAAGCGGAAAGGAGCCATGTGAGGTGACAAAAAAAAAAGATTGAGATGAAGGGAGGAGAAGATAATGTGAAGTGAGGAGACAAGACAAAAAGATGTGAAAAGAGCCGAACAGTGTGGAAATGAGACAACAGGAGACATGAGGAGAGAACCAGAGAAACAGGAGATGAGAGGAGACAAAAAAGAGAAATGAGAAGCGGATGAGAGGATGAGAGGAGAGGAGGTTAATGAGTTTCTGAGGAAGACAAGTAAGCTGCTTTATTAAGGGAATGATTGTAATAAGAGATGGGAAGGAAGCAAATGAAATGATGAAAGGGCAGATGTAAAAAGACAGAGGGCAGAGTGTCTGTAGAGATGGAGGTATATTTTATATTTTAGGAAGAGAGCGAAAGAAAGACAGAGCGAGTGTGAGAGAGGTGGAGACTTCAAGATTGTGGATGTTCCATTTACTGAAATTGATATGAAGAGTCCATGTTGAACCACAATAATCCATTACACTGGATTCATATAATTGCTTTATTTAACTGTGTAGACTGGCAGAAAAAAATAATACTCTATGTTTGTGGTCAACCAATATAATTTTTTTCTTTTGATGGCTGATGCAGATGATAAAAAAAAACACTGTTAAAACACGAATAACAGGTAATAAAAGTAAACACTGAAACCAGGGGCCGGTTGCATAAACTGTTTAGAATAGTCTTAAAAAGTTAGTCAACTAATCTTCAAGATAGGGCTGGGCGATATAGCTAAAAAAGTTATCAACGATATAATGTTTCATATCATTCGGTATCAATAATTATTGACATTTTTTATAACCTTTTTTAAAACAAAGAGCAATAGAATTTTTTTAATTTAACCACTGTATTTTTAAATTAACCCAATTTATTGAGACAAACAACAAATATTTTTTTGTTTTAACAGTCAAACACACAATAAAAATTTGTGTGTCTATAAAAAAGCGTGCATTACTCTAAATTAACTCATATAAATCAAATATAATTTCATAAATTGCATAAACTATTATGAACAAAATAGTATCATGCATTTATGCATTGCTTAATACAAAGAGCCAAATCGGCCATCACGCAGAATGCATTTAAAAACATAAGAGTGAACAGGAATAAACCTCCACAAATTCACGACGTGTTTTCTAAAAGTTTAAACTGTTTTAACTTTGCATGGCTACATCTCTTGTGTGAGACGCGAGTGCAGCAGTCATATTTGTCCATCTAAAAAATGCGCTGAATATGCGTTCTGTGTGAATGGCTTGGTTTCGGTTTTAACCTAATCAAGATCTTCGCTGCATTGAGCTTCTATATTTCTCTAATATTTTGAATGAATAACGCAGCAGTGGCGCATCTCGTGGGTAAGACTAACAAAACATTAAAATGCAACAACGTCACTTACATCATTATCACCGCATCTTGTGCGCCACTGATGACGCTCCCTGACCCACTCCTAACATTCAAATGCAAATGTTTATTTTAAATTCGACTAATATAACATTTTTTATTCACAATCTCCTCATCACAGGCAGGCACAGAACTCAATTCAGCATGTGTTCGTGTTTGTGTGTGCTGTCTGCGTCACTCATAGCATGTGACTTTATCGTGCACTATATCGACCATTTTTTATATATCGTTATCGAAGAAGGTGTACCGTCGATAAATACCGATACCGTTTTATCGCCCAGGCCTACTTCAAGACTGGTCATAGCTTTTTTAATTCAGTTATGAAAAGGTAGATTGGTCTTATATGTATTGGCAAAGTAAGACTGATTACCCTTTGGCAACTGTTAGTTGGTCAAACTAGTTCTTAAAACACAGTCTTAACATGGTGGCTAAGTTTATGCAACTGGCCCCAGTGCAGTCAATAAGTCGGTGCAGATTGTTAAATCAAAATCATATATTCTTACCATTGGGCTTGACTGGGCTGCAGCCCATGGGCCCCCTCCTTTGCCTGTTTACGTTTGTTTGATTTGTTCAGTTATGCCATTCAGAAATGATTAGCCTCATTCCACTGCGCATGCAAGGGCTAAATGGGCCAGCCGGGGCCAACAGCTTCCACCTACGACCTTTGAGGCCATAATCAAACAGCATAAACTGATATTTATGATTTTTTTTTCACAGGACACACGTATTGAATCGCGACTGCGCCAATTAATTTGACTACATGGCTACTTTAAACAGCTCCATTAAGCCTTTAGCCCAAAAGAGTGCACATTTAGAAAGATAATGATACATTCTCATATGTTCACACTTAATTTCTTTACAGAGGATGATTCTATATTATATTAATGTTCCACTAAATTGCCATCACACTGCCATCACACATAGTGCGACAGAAATGTCATCAAAATGATAAAAAATAAAATAAAAATAGCCATTTAATGAATTATGCCTATGATATAGGAGTTAGCCTATCACACAAACAAGAATCCTGTTTTTCCTAATATCTGCACGATCGCAAATGTACAATAAACAAGTAACTTTCAGACACAAAATTCCATTTTGCTCCGTCAAAAAGAAAACAGAACAAACAGCAGAACCACTGCGTCTCCGAGCAACACAGTGTTTTGTTCACGGAAATGATTCAATCAGTCTATACAGTCGTTTACGAAGTTAAATGAATTAGCATTTTAAATGAACCAGTTTGATTTAAGTATTCAACTCACTCATTTAGACAGTTATTTGTTGCCACCTATTGGCGGTTGTAGTTTCATATTTAAAAAAGTAACGTATTATTTCATTTTAGGAATCATTTAATATTTCTACATTAAAATGTTATGTTTAAACTTAACATAACTTATGCAGAATCTATCTATGGTGTTTGGTGTAGGGCTGTGTGATTAATCGAAATCGTCATAAAATCCCGATTTGAGCGTGCGCGATTTCTAAATCGCTTTATAGCACGATCTTCCGCGCCCCCGACCTCCCGCAGTATGCTATCCGAACCAATCAAAATGCAGCACGCCTAAATGGAGCACGAGAACAGAACAGACCGGGCGGGCATACAAACGTAACGCCAGGTTCACACACTCTGTCTGTGGTGCGTTTTTTCAAAAGAAATCAGAGCGTTCACACTGCACGCGATTTGCAGTCCGGCAGTGCGCTCCAGGAGCGGTGCGTCTGCAGCAGTCATGCTGCGATCGTTTCCGCACGGAGTCTATTTCTGCTGTGCTGCACGCGCTGAATTAAAGTGACAGCGCATTATTCGCGGTAAAAATTTATTTTTGATTTTTAATAGCCAACATGTCTTTTTATTCCGATTGAATTTATTGATTAAATTTAAGAATCTAACATAAGAGGACATATATAGGCTATGACAATACATTTTTTTAATAATACTAATACATCTGTCTTTTTTTGCAAATGCATAAAGCGCAGCATAATTTGAAATCACGAGTTTAAAGTTTGTCGATCGTGAGTCTCCAGTGAAGCTGAACTCTCCACCTGTCCACATTCCATTCGCACAGACCGACCGTCACGCAGAGAACACGCGATCATGCAGGATACAAATGCACACTTCACAAGATCTCACAACTGGATCCGACTAAGTTTGCAAGCTTTGTGAAATTAAATGTTCATTAGTCATTCAAAGATTTGTTTAAATGATATAAATGCGCATTTGCTGAATGCTGCGGCAAACAAGAAAGTATTATAATGTTTGCCTTTCTATTACTAATAATATAAAATAAATCGTTATAATACTTTTTGTATACATTTTAATTACTTTGTTTAAATGTTCTATCTGATTATTAGACAGACTTCTATCCGTATTAGACAGAACTGTTAACGACGACGGCGAGCAAGAGGGAGAATGTGAGGGCTGTCAGCGCAGTCAAAATAAAAGTCCCGCCTCGAACGCATTGGCCAAACAGGAAAACGTATCGGCTGATGCCAGTGCCAAATATCGGTCAATATATCTGCATTGGCTATATATCGGTCGACCACTACTGGCAACCCTGTTTCCGGGTCAGTACTTCTACCGTGGGTTGTTAAGCCAAGTCTGTAGTGTATGCAGATATCAGATATGGGTCACTTTTAAAATCGATATAGCCAGTATAGATATGGTTTAGGGCTGCACGATAAATCGCACTACAAAGAGCCGTTGTTCACTGACGAGTTGCGCAAAAGCACGTTCATATTCGCGCGATTTTTTGCGCTGCTCGTCAGTGAACAACGGCTCTGCGTAGTAAATGCTGCTCAATGTGAAAGCCCGCAGGTGATGGAGATTTACCGCTGATTACAGAACTGGCTTTACTGATAAGATGCGTGTTAAATATCGCATTCGATTTATCGTGCAGCCCTAATATGGTTGGATATAGCCAACAAATCGGAATGAGGCATCAAGACCTGCAGAGTAAATGTGGCCTTTGTCATCTTCCTCAAACCATTCCTAAACCTTTTTTTGCAGTGTGACAGAGTGTATTATGCTGGTGAAAGAGGCTGCTGCCATCAGGGAACATCAGTGAATGGGCGTACGTGGTCTGCAACAGTCTTTAGGCGGTACATGTCAAACTAACATCCACATGAATGCCAGGAAACAAGCTTTTCCAGCAGAATATTGCCAAGAACATAACATTGCCTCCACCGGCCTGCCTATTTTAATCAGAAATGATATAGTTTTGATGTTTATTGATATACCCAGCTCATAAATACACATTTAAAGTGCAGTGGTAATTCTGCTTGTAGCTGGATCATGGAATGTGAGTTGTCACCATAGTAATGACCTTGTCCCAGTTCTTGCAGTCATTGCTTGGGAAGCAACCATCCATGAATAGCTTTCCAACACACACTCACATTTGAGCTCAGACTCTCACACTAACGGACATACCAAGGGAACATGCCCGTAACCCAGCGGAGGTGAAGCTACTGGCCTTCATCTTCACCGTCTGTCAAATATGGCCAAGCTTGGCACCATTGTGTCAAACGAACTCAGTATCATAGAGAGGTAGAGAACTGAAGCTGAATGTAACCATAGACTTTGTATAGATTAAAAATTAGAATCATATCACTAGTCATATCATTGCTTCAGAAAAACCATATCCATTACTTACAATATCTTAGTTCAAACATTTACACTAAGTAATATTGATGGATTCTTGATGAATTCTGGATTTCATGAGAAAAAAATGTCATCTACATTTAGTGTGAAAAAATGAGTAGATGTGTGTGGGGCGGATCATTTTAGCAGATTTAACTTTAGCATGTTCAGTACTAGGGATGGGCGATATCTTATCGTTTGCGATATACCGGTAAAAATTCTCCCCACTATAAGAATTAGTCTTCCCGCGATAATAACGATAAAGTCTAGCTGTTGACATATTTCTGTGTGCGACTGTGTGGAGCGACATCGGACATGAAATTGAGGAGGAGTAGCCTATATCGCTAAACGAGGAGCTTGAGCTCCTTTTACAACCTGTAACTGGTTTGGTTAGGGCTGTACAGCCCTGTTGAAAAAAACAGCATATGCTGGTTAGGTATGTTTTGATGCTGGGATGCTGGTTTATGCTGGTCCTTTGCTGGTTTAAGCTGGTCCTTTGCTGGTTTAGTAACCATAGACTTTGTATAGATTAAAAATTAGAATCATATCACTAGTCATATCATTGCTTCAGAAAAACCATATCCATTACTTACAATATCTTAGTTCAAACATTTACACTAAGTAATATTGATGGATTCTTGATGAATTCTGGATTTCATGAGAAAAAAATGTCATCTACATTTAGTGTGAAAAAATGAGTAGATGTGTGTGGGGCGGATCATTTTAGCAGATTTAACTTTAGCATGTTCAGTACTAGGGATGGGCGATATCTTATCGTTTGCGATATACCGGTAAAAATTCTCCCCACTATAAGAATTAGTCTTCCCGCGATAATAACGATAAAGTCTAGCTGTTGACATATTTCTGTGTGCGACTGTGTGGAGCGACATCGGACATGAAATTGAGGAGGAGTAGCCTATATCGCTAAACGAGGAGCTTGAGCTCCTTTTACAACCTGTAACTGGTTTGGTTAGGGCTGTACAGCCCTGTTGAAAAAAACAGCATATGCTGGTTAGGTATGTTTTGACGCTGGGATGCTGGTTTATGCTGGTCCTTTGCTGGTTTAAGCTGGTCCTTTGCTGGTTTATGCTGGTCCTTTGCTGGTTTAAGCTGGTCCTTTTGCTGGTTTATGCTGGTCCTTTGCTGGTTTAAGCTGGTCCTTTTGCTGGTTTATGCTGGTCCTTCGCCAGCACATGACCAGCATAAACCAGCAAAAGGACCAGCATAAATCAGCAAAGGATCAGTTGAAACCAGCAAAGGACCAGCTTAAACCAGCATCCCAGCGTCAAAACATACCTAACCAGCATATGCTGGTTTTTTCAACAGGGAGTGGACAAAAAAATCGGTCTGAATAAATTTACTACAGTAACACATGTGCGATACAGTTTCGCATGTGTATGAGCCTGTTTACAAACCTGTTGTCCAACAAAGATATAATTTATTGACATGCTTTTTCTCCAAATTAACTTAATGGATTGAAGAACACATATAAACCATATATTTTGTGCAATCGTATGTTTATTTTCCTGAAGTTTCACCAGTTCAAAAACGTTGTGCGTTTTATTCAGCGATAACTGGATTCCTTCTTGGAGTGTAGTCTATAGTATTACTTCTGCTATGTATATGTGGAGTTTCTGTGCAAGATCGCCCTCCGGCTTCCAGTATGAATTAAACAGTCTTTACATTACGTGTGTACTTATTAATGCTCACAACACCCTATTTTGGATAAAAATAGGAAAGATAATACTTTTCTCTAAAGAAACAGGATTCCCCGAATTATCGTCATTGATATCGTTATCGCAATAAATACCAGAAATATCGTGATATTTTTTAAAGCCCATATCGCCCATCCCTATTCAGTACCATCATATGGTTGATGGATCGTCCACTGACATCATCTAGGGCTAGCAGAAATTCCTGATCTTCCTTGACCGCAGCTGCCTTTTTTAAGTCCAGCAGAGAAGGTCATCATGGATTCTGAAATAAACCCCTCTAAGATTAAATGAGGAAATAAAGCGATGGCCTTGTGCTTATAATGCAGCTGCATCCACAGTTTGCCACTCACCTCCAACCTCTGAACTGACTGTTTTGCTCTTAGCCAAAGTTTAAAGATAGAATCAAAGGGGACTTTCTCTAACATACAAAGTCTTCTTTTCCATATGCACAGTAGCTCCTATATTAAGCTCTGCACAAAACTCTATGGCTTTAATTCTAGAAAGAATCTTAGTCATACATATGACCAACATATGAGAAATTCCATAATACAAAACCAATTAAACTCTGCACATACAGTTCAATGAAAGCTCAATTTTTAGGCCAGAGATATGGACTGATGTTCACACATGTGGGGTTGCACATGTGGTAGTGATTATACATGCAGGTCACCACATGACCCACGAACACATGATGCCACATCATCATCAATTCATGTGCAAATGTATTTTGTGCTTTTGTCGTGAGGAGAAAGAGGAAGTTCGTCATTGTTCAGATAAAAGCCTGGATTTCCACAGTTTCCTCAAGTTCTATTAAGCCAATAGACAAGGCCAAGGGCTATAGGTTACACAAGCATCTTCGAGGTGAAGTGTGTGTTTTCATGCTACAGTACAACACTTTCTTCTATCTCAGTTTAATGTACAGAGACAACATAAGTAAGCCATTAGCAGTGTTGGGGTAACGCATTACAAGAAATGTGAGTTACATAATCAGATTACTTTTTTCAAGTAACTAGTAAAGTAATGCATTACTTTTTTAATTTAGAAGAAAGTTACTTTTTCAAATAAGTAACAACAGTTACTTTGTTTTCCCATTTATTGACTCTCCTGTCCCCATGATGAGAAATCACAAGTAAGTGCAGAGGCATTGTGTGTGCAGTGTAAACATTACTGTAGTTCTAGACTAAACGTCTACATGCATTTACTCATCTCACTTGCACAAAAACAGATTCAGTACTCCTCAAAATGAATATAAACATTGAAATGCAAACTCAGAATATAATGCAAACCTCCAATAATTCAATGCGTTAACACAAATATCCTTTATGTATTTAATCCTATTTGATTGACCAATATTTTTGCTGCTGACTTTCGATGATCCACGTCAACTATACTAATAAGCAAAAATGACTTTAGATAAGCATGACATTTGCGCTTCTTTCTTTTTTCTTTTTTTAATTGCTGAAGAATGTTGAACTTTCTTCTCCTGCGTCCTATTCTTCATGCAATTCAGAGTGGCTAAGGCTTATTCATTTCACTTTTTTTTTTGTTTATTTTACATTTGCAAAAACATAGTATTTTTATATTAAAAACAAACAAGCAAGACCAGCCCAGATGAGAAAAAGTAATGCAAAAGTAATTTAACACATTACTTTCCATAAAAAGTAACTAAGTAACTCAATTAGTTACTTTTTAGGGAGTAACGCAATATTGTCATGCATTATTTTTGAAAGTAACTTTCCCCAACACTGGCCATTAGTAAGCTGGCTTGAAGAGTGTAACTGGGGTTGCCAGTTAGGGTTTTTGTCTGTATAATAAGATTTGCAATACAGCAGATATACAATAGAAATGGTTCGTTCCAAAATCAATAAAGTGTCAGAAACTGCATGACCTGATGACATATGATGACCACCCACATTTACAAGTCAATGACGCTGATTACATGTTCAGAAACTTGGCCCACCTATAGTCAAGGTGAAGTAACCAGGAAGATGTAGGATAAGGAACTAAAAGATGGTATAGTTACTCCCACTGATATAACACCCTCTTGTGTGTGGGTGCAGGTTTCAGATCATACAGACAGGCAAGTTTTGTGAAGATTTCCTTTTTGGCCTTTAACCTTTCCAAAAAATGCCACTAGCTACAAAGCGACTGATGAAACCAGCAGTCGCTAGGTGTGGTGATCAGTGTATTGTGCTGCTGTAACACTCGACACCGTTGCTTGCATTGCTGCTATAATTGTGTGCACATATGAAGTGTTTGTTCGAGAGGATGTGGTTAACCTGAGTATGACAATGACAAAGGAACACACAACCACACAAAACTTTCCATGAGAGGTGTTTCTCCTATGAGGGCAGCAGGAGCAGCCAAGAGATCTTTAAATAAAATGTCAGCACATTAGTCTAAACTGTTAATTAGTCTGAAAGATAACCAGCAGATAGCTGCTCTGTTTCAAAACCTAGTAAGCTGTCTTCATAGGCCAGTGCACTCATGATATTAATGCTGGTCCAAACAGTATGATGCATAATTGACACCTTCTTGAGTTTTTTTTTTTTTTATCCTAGCAATCAATATATAACCTTATCATTTTGCTCAACAAACTGATACACAAGTTAGAAAACCAAGAACATTCTACATCATTATGTAATATTAATGCTTAAATTAAAATGCAAGCCTGTGCAAGATGTGATCAGATGCTGAATTATACTACCTTGCTGCTAAGGTTCTTAATTGATCTGAAATGAATGAATGGGTGTTTGTGTGACGGGGGTTTTCCAGTGACACAATTGCCAGTCAGACACGGGCTCAGGATACCCATCAGACAATCCCTCGCAGTTGCTAGGAGACCAGATTCCGCCACGCAGCACAATATCGACAGTGTGAGTCGAGAGCAGTCTATACCCTCATCAAATGCGTGTGTGTAATGATAGTCCACTGTAGGCGAGCGTAGTGATGAATCCGAGTGCAGATTTATTTAAACAAAGTGATCCAAACATAATCCAAACAAACGAAGACTTGACATGACTTGAACAGACTACACTAGACTAGACTTGACCTAACATGAACAGACTAGACTCACCGACAGCAGGATAAATACATTCAATACACGACAAAGCACAAAGGTAACATGATGGCTACTTATAGCAAACAATCAGGGTCACATGACAAGAACCAACCAATGAGGAAACAAGACACATGACCAGGACAACCAATCAGAACATGACACATGAACCAAAGAACCAATCAGAACATAACACACAGACAAGGGAATCACATGACAGAACAAGGACCATGACTAAACTCCAAAATAAAAGACATGAACATGAACCAAAACCCAAACCCCACATTACAATGTGTTGGGAGCACATATTCACAATATATTCCGACTGACTTTGTTGGTGGTATAACATTATTATGCAGCATTATGACTATCACAATGATTTTAATGTGCTTTTTAATTGGTTTCCTAAACACAGTCATTATACTAGTTGTACAATTTTTCCTTATCATGCAAATATGAGTCGTAAGACAAAATTGTTAATTTATTCGTTTTTTTGTGTCCTTTATAGTGATAAAACAGTATAGACAGACAAGAAGCATAGTGATTGGGGGGCCGGGTTTGGGGGGGTTGCGTGAGATCTGGACTCGACTCAAGTCGGGACTCGAACTTGGGTTGTCCGAAGCTGAGATATTAAACTCACCCAGAGACAGTACAAGTGGAAAAGACAGACCACTTATTGATCAAACTTATAGCACATACAATATCAGTTTAAACTAAAGGCAATAAGAAACATATGCACTACTGTTCAAAAGTTTGAATTATATATAATATATATATAAGAAATTAATACTTTTTTTCAGCAACAATGCATTACTGTTTTCAACACTGATAAGAAGAAATGTTTCTTGAGTAGCAAATATTAGAATGATTTCTGAAGGACCATGTGACACTGTAGACTTTGCCATCCCAGGAATAAATTATATTTACAATATATTAAAATAGAATTTTAAATTGTAATAATGTTTTACAATATTACTGATTTTACTGTATTTTTGATGAAATACATACAGCCTTGGTGAACAATGTAGTGTTCATGTGACCCTTCACAACAAACACATCTGAGCACTGATCAGTCACATCAGCCGAAGCAGAAATTCTCAGGAAACATTCGATGTGCATGTTTGTGCATACCTGTGGTCAGTGCATCCAGTCGCTGCATGCTCACAAACCTTGTGGTTTTTTTTTGATGCTTTTGCAATTGTGCTTGCATATCTTCTGTATGTAACACAATCTTGGCATTGCTGACGCATAACAAAACTAGAATCTTTTGCTTCACAAATTTGTGAGTGTTACTGTGTGAGATTTCGTGTGATACTATTTTCCCCAAACGCACAGATATAATAATAATAATAAAAAATATTGTTCAATATATGATGTATTATGCATTTCTGCAGTTTATATAGAAACATTTCCCCCTCCAGTGTGAATTATTTTCAGAGATTTCTGCAGTAGCATTAAGAAAAGTGCTGCTCCACAGCTAGCTTGACTGTGTCACATGAAGCTTGTTCCTATCCACAATCCTTCATGTCTACCCACAGTCCTATGAACGACTGAAAGGCAGCTGGTTGATTCAAAATTAAAAACAGAAATAGTTACTACTGTGGATTACCCCCACCCACACCTCTGGCCCTAATGTACACCACCAACCACTGATCTGAGAAAAGCAGCCTGGAGGTCAACTGAAATTTAGCACGACTGGCACTGTGGTTAGACACAGTTTTAAAAATGTTTTGATTTGTTTTTGTTTTTTTATTTTGACTTGTGGCCTCTTTAAAACATTTTGGGTAAAAGGATGCATTTAAGCCATGTCAAAATTCTCGGCCTGGTCACATTTATTACCAAAATTAAAAGAAATGCAAATAAATAAAATAAATATTTTGTATAAAGGCAATTTAGCTTATTTTAGCAATCTTTTGCACTATGATTATTTGTAATATAATTAAGCATATTTGGCCTAAGTCCTTCCAAACTTTCAGAAGCCAACTTTAATGTAAAGAAAATCCCATGTGTAATGCAATACAAAGGGTCTCAAAGTCACTACTGCAACTATATTAGAGCAGTACCAAATGTATTTGTCAAAAACACTGATTTATAATGATGCAAGTGAAGTCTTTACGAGTGAGTCATTGAATTATTCAAGAGATTCGTTCAAAATGCCGATTCATCCAGTAATGAAACAAGTAAAGTTTTGAGTGAGTCATTGAATCATTCCAGGGCTCGACAATAACGCTTGTCCGGGACAAGTGGATGTTTTGGACGGGCAAGTGAAAGAGAAATTGACTTGCCCAATCGGACAAGTAGCCTAAATTGAAAATGTCAATACCAAAAACAATAATAACTGCCTATATTTGTGATAGCCTTTGTTATAGGGGTGTGTGATATATATCGTTTGCGATAATATCATAACTGTTGTTATAACGATGTGCGATTTGACATTATCGCGTATATTGCAAAAATCAAACAAAACACACCTATTGTACAGAGTGCATGCATACATTAGGCCTACATAAAGAAGTCTAGTAGGTTAGACTAGTGCACGTGTGCGTTCTTTCACCGCATGATTCAGTATTATTTAAAATGCATGAAGAATGATCAGAAAATTCAAGATATGGGGGCAGAAAATTTATATATTTATATAATTTCATACAGTTAATCAATATCACACAAAGATCGAGCACCGTTTTTTGCTTCAAAAATCAGCGCGATTACAAATGTGATTTTATACAACAGTTCGATAAACAAGTAGTTAATATTAAGAGACTTACGTTTTAGACACCATATTGCCTGTTTTTGTTCTATTTCGCCAACAGAAATAAATCCAAACACAGCCACAGCACTGTTTTGCGTCTCTGAGCAACATGACGGTGTTTCGTTCCTGAATGAATCAACTGTTTAAATGATTCGGTTCAGTCGCAATTACTCGCTTATTGCTTGATGCCACCTACTGGCTGTTTTAATTTCACATTTAAAGTATCTTTTTTATTTTTTAAATATCAAATATCAGTATTCGATGTTTTATGTATCAAAACATTATTTATTCATTTGTAACTGCAGGTTAAAGCATTCCATGTCCCTCAGAGCTGCATTAAACAGTGGGTAAATACTGTATATCTATTCCACTTCAGATGCAGCTTCTGTGTTTCCTCTGCATTGCAAAGATGAATTTTGTTGATACTGATTTCACTTTATTATTTTGTTTAAAAAGAAAAATCTAAAAATTAAAATAAACTAAATAAAACTAAATAAACTAAATGTGACATGGTCACAAAATCTACTACATATACTCTATAAACACTATACTATGTTTTGTATAACTACAATAAATAATTATATTTATAACTCAATTTAAATGTATTTTTTTTCTCTCCAGGCAAGTAACTTTTATACAACAACCACATGAGAATGCTTAATGTCAAGCCCTGCATTCATTCAAACCAGTTTTTTAAATAATTCATTCACATTAATTAGATTTTTTTCAAATAGACTGCAGGAATTAACATTTTGCCAGAATCAGTCAATTACATGTTATTTTGTTTAGCTGTCTCTTCAGAATCATGGAAAAATTGTGATTACTATTTTTTTTTCTATCATTACTCCAGTCTTCAGTGTCACGTGATCCTTCAGAAATCATGCTAAAATGCTGCTAAATAAACTATTTTATTACTATCAATATTGAAAACAGTTGCACTGCTTTAATTTTTTGTAATTATACAAAATGATCAAAAGTGAAAATGAATACATTTATAATGCTATAAAATTTTCGTATTTCAAAAAATGCTATTAAATACTTTCTATTCATCAAATATCCTTAAAAATGCATCATACATTCCACAAAAAGGAGCAGCAAAAACTATTTTCAACTAGGGTTGGGTACCGAAACCCGGTACCAATATGGCATACCTATGTAACCGGTATGTACTAGAACCGAATGCGAACGCAGATGTCGGTGCCTCATTTCGGTGCCATGCCCGAGCGATCGATTGAAATATTTTATCCTCTGGTTCTCCAAAACGGACGTAAGCATCATCACCACCGGCACCGCACGTGAAAAATTATTTCCTGACTGAGAAAATGCACGTGAACTCAAGTCGGAAAGCTCTAATAATACAAATCCAACACATCTTTGTAGTAACTCGAGTGTCCATGTTGTTTTCACATTCCGACTTAA
>NW_015505524.1:1069275-1080761 GCF_001515645.1 Sinocyclocheilus grahami
ATGGTAGGTTTAGGGGTGGAGACGGGTAGGTTTAGGTATATGTAAGGTGGGAGGAGTTGGATCTGGATCCAACCTCGCCTCCTGGATCTTGTGTTCTGCAGTGAGGACCATCTCCAGAATTTGGCTACTTTTAAACTGTTGCCATGGGCTGATTTTCCCAATTGGGTTAAAGGTTTGAAATATTGCATAAATTGCATTTGACTGAAAGGCTTGCATTGAAACATTTTGCATTCTACCGGTGATAAAACTTTCATGGACCTGCCCAGTTCAATCCAAGCAGCGGAGTCCTTAATATTTTCAAGAAACAGCTGAAAACACATCTCTTTCATCTTCATTTGACCCTCTAACTCTAGCACTCTCTATTCTAATGCTACTTCTAATTTTATCTGCTTGTTTTTTTTTATTAAACTAACATTTGCACTCTCTGTTCTATTCCTATTCTAACTACTTGTTTTATTTATAAAGAAAAAAGAGCCTCTAACACTAGCATTCTCTATTCTTTCCACTTATTTTCTTTTTATTTATTATAAATAATGACCTTCTAACACTAGCATTATGTTCTTTTTCTGTTCTATTGAATTGTTTTATTTTTTATTTAAAAATGACCCTCTAACACTAGCATTCCCTATTCTTTTTCTATTCTTTCTACTTGTTTTCTTTTTATTTATTATAAAAACAAAATAAGCAACAAAAAAAAACCTTGCTATGTATACTGTTAGGTGAAGCCCCGCCCACGAACCCCGCCCCTACTGTCCATTTTTTGGAAAACTAAAATATGGTCACCCTATTATACATATACTTAATTATTATGAAAATACCAAAGATGGCTTAAATAACACAGATAAACTATATTGTCGCAGTCGAGTGTTTGTCTTTGTTTTATCATTCAAAACGTTTATACTTTTTATTTATTATAAAAACAAAATAAGCAACAAAAAAAACCTTGCTATGTATACTGTTAGGTGAAGCCCCGCCCACGAACCCCGCCCCTACTGTCCATTTTTTGGAAAACTAAAATATGGTCACCCTATTATACATATACTTAATTATTATGAAAATACCAAAGATGGCTTAAATAACACAGATAAACAATTTTGTCGCAGTCGAGTGTTTATTGTCTTTGTTTTATATAATATAATGTTTAATATATATTAATATATATATAATGTTTATATATTTACTCAGTTACAGATGTAATAGCAATGCCTTTGTCCATATAAGGGATTTTTTATATGTTCTGTTTACTCAGTTACAGATACAATAGCAATGCCTTTGTCCATGTAAGGGATTTCCTGGAGGCTCCTGAGTTCTCTACTTCTGTGGATTTTCTGTGCGAGGGCGCCCTCTGGTGTCCAGTATGAATGAAACAGACATCATGTGTTTATAGTGCTAATGGCCAATCCATCATTTTTGGGGGGAATTTTTATTTATTTATTTTTTAATAAGTATCGGTTCAGGCATCGTTTAGGTACCGGAACCGTTTTAAAAGTATCGATTTGGCACCGGTATCGAAAAAAAATCCAAACGATACCCAACCCTATTTTCAACATTGGTAATAATAAGAAAAATTATTAGCAACAAAACAGCAATAATAACTGATAATAATCGAGAACCAAATTAAGCATATTACAATCAAATAAATGACCTTGGTGAGACTTCTTTCAAAAACATAAAAAAATCTTAGTTTCCAAACTTTGATACTTTTACATTTACAATTACATATATTACATATTATTATCATTATTATTTTTAGATTCCCCTAAATGCTTCTTTCGCATAACACTGACAAAAAATTACTTTTATTTAATAACGTTTGAGCTGCTATCTCTTCCCTGCATTGTGATATCAAACCTGCCAGTGAAGGGATTTGTGTGTGTGTGTGTGTGTGTGTGTGTGTTGATTTAAAAATGGAGGGATGCTCGGCTGTTTTCTTAGGTGAACAAGTGTCAGTGACCAGATAAAAGATCTTTGTAAGGCTGCATTCTCTGTCTGAGTGAACTCTGTGGTGTGTGAAGACAAGAACCAAGAAAAGTGGCTCTGCACAATGTCACAGCTCTGACTGGGAACAATAGAACAGGAACAGCTGGCCTATCCAATCCTCATTTGTCCATTAAAAGGTATTAATGCTGCCCCATAAAGCCTCTTTAGAGATGCCACTGTGCAGAACGTGACAGACTGCACTCGATTGAAAGGCTCTGCTCTTAATTATGCAAACACACTGTGAAACTGCAGCTCCACTGAGACTGTGTGGGTTCAAGGAGCGTCTGTGATATTTTGAGGTGCTCATGTAGGGCATGTACTGTAGGTGGGTATGGTGGAAGTTGACAGGGTGAGTATTTATTTGGGGTGTTGCATGCACACGTGCTGGTGTCAAACCCACGGCCTGCTGAAATGAAAGAAAAATGTTACACGCTCGCCTGACATTAACTGCCATGAAATACTTTAGTTAACACACAAACATAAATCATTTTTGGTTTGGTCTTAAGAATGTTATATTTTTCTAATTTGATAATTGTATTCATTTATTTATTATTATTATTATTTCTTTACTGAACTGAAATGTTCATTATTAAGTTTAGTTTTGTCATTCGCACAACATAGACCACGCATCTTGCTGTTTTCCTTTAAAACAAGGTTCATTCTAGCAATCCAATGACAAAATGTCAAACCCACCTTCCATTAAAAGATTTTTTTTTTTTCATTTTATACAAGTCAGGATTCAGTGATGGTAGTTTTCAGATTGCTGGCCTATGAAACCTTAATTTTAATGCAAAAAAATAGCAATATTAACATACTGTACTTGTATTTATTATTATAAGACCATTTATTTGTGAATGTGAACCTTATATCTACAAATTCTCCTATGAAAAGAACAAAACTTTAAAAAAAAATGACACTAAAAGCACTTTTCATTTTTATTAGTTTAGAAAAGTTTTTTTTCAGCCACAGACATTGACTGATGTTCCATTTAATTGTGTCTTATATAAACACCCTATAAATAAATGCACCTCAGTCATATTAACTTGGCAAATTAAACTTACAACGCTTCCTGAACAGCTCATGTAGCTCATATGTGTGTGTGTGTGTGTGTGTGTGTTGATTTAAAAATGGAGGGATGCTCGGCTGTGTCCTCCTTAGGTGAACAAGTGTCAGCAACCAGATAAAAGATCTTTGCAAGGCTTTGTAAGATCTTTGTAACTTGGCAAATTAAACTTACAACGCTTCCTGAACAGCACTCGTTGCTATCTGTGTTTAAACTAAACTCATTTAAGCATTGCCAGATTAAATATACTGTATAGGGCCTGTTTACACCTGGTCATTTCATGCATTTTCGCTGATCGGATAGCTATCGGATTTGTTAAAACGTTTCCATTTACACTTGGCCACATAAATGTGTCGTCGCAAAACGGATATAAATCCGATCTTCAATTCCCGCGCTATATTTAAATTGAACGGAGTTCACGTCAACGAAATCAAAAGATAAGCGCTGCATTTTATTAATTTTCAGCTCATTTCAAGATCAAAGACCGCAATAGGAGAGCGCGCGGCATCAGCACTGATAAGTTTGTCTTACTACTTTTAATGAAGATGATTGTGTGTTGACCGTCTGCATATTACTTTGTTTCATTCGCGGCAGTTTGGACGTTGGCTTGCTGAAGAGATACTCGGCTACTCGTTCACTGCGATGCGTGTTGCATTAGCGCAGTCATATCTGACTATAATGTCATATAGCCTATAACACGCTCGCAGACGTTTATTATTTTAACATTTTGGGAGGAGTAACATTTGCATATGTGGTTTCAACAACCAGATGTACAGATTTACACTTGTCCAGTTTCGTCTGGAATGCGGCCCAGACCAGCTCCTGAAGTGGTATCAGTCTCGAATGCGTTTCGGAGGGCATTTACACCTGGCCTTTTCACGATCAGATAGCTATCCGACCAGACAAAACGCATGAAGTGACCAGGTGTAAACAGCCCCAAAGAGCCAGAAGACATGAATGAGAACTCGCGCGCGCAAACCTGCATCTCAGAAGTCTCGCAAATATTGAGTTCGTTTTCAGGTCATGCTTGAAATGACAAATTTACTGGATCCGTGCATTGTCTTAAAGTGACAGCACTTTCTTAATGTTAATCAAACAACAAAAGACAATGAAATCACTCACTGCTCTTGACTGAATAGCTTTAATAAGGATTAATCTTTAATTTATACAGTCGAATATGCAATGTTATTTCATATTTGATTATTCAATTTCTGTACCTAAAAGCTGTTAGACCTACCTAAAAAACCCTGAAAAGGGTTTATTTTATTTGTATTTGTTTATTTGCTCATTTTTTGTTGCTTGTATTTAGCTTATTTGTTTTTAGTTTCTTCATTTTTATTTGACAATATAGTCCTTTTTCTACGGTGGCCGAGAAGTGCAAAGCAAATCACAATTCTGGAAACAAAATAACAAATTACAAACACAAATGCAAGTCTAAAAAACAAAATAACAATTCCGAAAACACAACAACAATTCAGAATACTGCTATTTTCACTTAGTGTAAATAGAATCCATTGCTAATACGAGATTTGAAAAGGGAGGGAAAAAAAGTTCGGCAAAAGACGGGATCGAACCCGAGCTGATGATTTACAGCCACTTTTAACTAAATGTAAATAGACACCCCGTATTTTTTATTCCATAGTAAGGGCAATTCATACAATACATTTAAACTGAGCTACTTTAATACCATCTCCAAACCTTCTACCAAAGACTCTGCTGTTCTTCGGCTGGTTCTTCCTGTATACATGATTGACAGATGTCTCGTCCAGTCAGCGGTGAGTAATCCCAAACCAATGGCACTGTCTCAAACTATACCTACCTTTTCCGGTTTGTCTGATTTGTCGTTTTCTTTTCTGACTTGTTATAATGTTTTCTGAATTGTTGTTGTGTTTTCTGAATTGTTATTTTGTTTTTTAGACTTGCATTTGCGTTTGTAATTTGTTCTTTTGTTTTCAGAATTGTGATTTGTTTTGCACTTCTCAGCCACCGTATTTTTCCCTAAACATAGCACATATCGAACCGTACCGAAACGGTGACTCTAAAACCGTGATACGAACTGAACCGTGAGTAACTTGAACCGTTACACCGCTAGTATTTTCCAATCCCACCCTACCCTCTCTCTCACCTGCATTGTTTCCATCGTCTACTGCTCATTGTTTCCATCATCTACTGCCAACTCTATACTGTACTATAAAAATAAAGGTAAAAATACCCAAAAATAAATCTTTAAAAAAAGTGTTGTGAACTGATTCACTTGACTTGAAGGTGCTTTTTCATCTGAAATCATCGCTAAAATGTTCCTGTTGGATGTTAGAACAGAATCTTTTGCAATATGCATGATTTACGCGTATGTAAAACTACTCAATTTAAGACATTTATTAGATGTTTGTATAAAGATGATGCTTAAAATAGAACTCACTTCGCTTCTTTGCTATTTTTTTTAGACTTACAAATCAGTCAGGTACAAGTCAGCTCCTTCAAAAGCACTAAAATAATCATTAATATAACCAGAGTCAATAATTTTTTTTTTCCTCAATGCTTTCTTTTATCTTTTATGCAGAGCTTCATCCTCACTGACACGTGTAGCAAAGAAATGAAACCGAACCAGGACAGAACCAGAACTGTTGAAATCCGCACATGATGCTGCTTCACCCTTCATCTTGCTTCAATGTATAATGCTCATTCAGACTGTGCAAAGCATCAAAGCGGAAAGTGCTTATTGGAGCCACAGAGGTCTGGTTTAATGCGAGGAGGCCCTGGCTTCTCTTTATTATGCAGTAGGAGTGTCAAGCCTGCTGAGATGCTCACTCCATACATCTTTGATGTGCAGTCACCCACTGACACTACCCAGCAGGCCTTAAAATGCTGACCAGTGTGTTTCTCTTCTTAGACAAGAAAAAAGAAACCCAAGGAGAGAAAGAGAGAGACCTAAGGGGCATAGGACAGTAGTAAGCAGCTCCACCATTATACTGTATGGAACCCGTGACTCACTGAAACGTCACACACACACATTCCACAGAGTCTAATCACTTCAGTATGTCTTCGCTAACCCAAATTACCTCATGAAAACACACATACTCACTCTCAGAGTCAAAAGCAGATACACACCCCAGTTTTCAGCACAGCTCATATGACTTCATACACATATTCCTGAGTCAAACACTCTTGAGTATTATGTTTTCTTTCCACAGAGAAGACACACCCTACACTGAACTCTATCCAACATTATATCACACGCGTTTAATTCGCTATCTAAATGAAGACATAAAATAGACCTTTACTGACCTTTTGCCTATTTTGTCCACTAATTTTGGGGGAAACACATGTTATTGGTAGCCAAAGGCATAATCACATGAGCCAAAATGTTTAATAAATAAACAAGCAAGGAGTAGGGGGTATAAAATAAAAAAACTAAAACTTGTATCTGATAATCGATATGCAGAACTGAAACTTTTAACAAAGTAATAAATAATTATTGGATTACAATAAATCCTAATATACTGAATAAATATAATGAATTTTACATAACAACCACAAGAACTAATTATTATAATATTACTAGTTGTCTGAGATTTAACTGGTCACAAATTTCATCTTTTACTTGGGCTCTGTCTGTTAAAGGCACAATATGTCATTGTAATATTTAAAAAAAATATTCAAAATAAACAAAGAAGCAAAGGCGTAGTTTGACGATGGCATGACTGAGTGTGGAATCGTGGGAGTTGTGGTCTTCATCCCCACAGCTGAAGCAATCCGACGGGACTCGGGCAGAAATCATGTTCATGGATGAGCTAATGATTTGTTAACGTAGTAGAATGAAGCAGGGTGATGCTGAAAGCCGTCGAAGCGAAACGAGGCCGCTGAACGAGTGCGACACATGGCTCGAAAGCAGCGGAGCTTTTATTATGCCACAGTCGACCGCTTACGCTCCTTTCGGTTGTGCATATGTGGGGTAAAGCAGCGCTGTTTTATCATACTAGATATGTTTGAAAGTTCTGTTATAATGCTACTCTGTGCAGTCGTCACCAGTCTATTAAAATGCATAACATATTAAAGCGTCTTTGGTGTTTCCATGTTTTCTACAAAACAAAACCGGAAATCGAGGGGTTATGACGTCAATGGCAGGCGACACAATGGACACGGTCCGTGTCACTAGTTAAAATTGCTTATTTCTCTGGATTTAAACATTCTTCGAAACATTTGGGATAATGTAAGTACACAAGTCAGCAAAATATATAACACTGTTCTAGTGGTTTTTGGATATTTTAATAAAAATGACATATTGTGCCTTTAAGCCAACACAATATCATGAGAAAATGTAATTTTTACGAGGTGTCAATTTTGCACAATGTGATTCATAAGGAAATATAAAATTTGTAGAAAAAAAAAGCATGAAAGTCCACCCTTACCCCGCGCCTATAAGCATAACCGCCAAAGGGGCGCAATGTGCAAGCAAATCGTATGAAAACGTACAAATGAGATTGTACGAAATCATTCAAGTTAGCCACCAATTCACCAAAATAGGCTGTTACGTAAAAAGCTGAGTAATTTATACAAGCAGCACATTAAGTAAATTACTTTTACTGATGAATATCTTTATTTCCTGTTGAATGCACACTGGTATGTTGTTGGAAACTCACAAAAAAGCAGTGTGAATATTTGGTTAGCTGCCTTAGTGTTCTATCTGTAATTATGAATTCTGCAGAAATCTGCAGTGAGTTTGTGAGTGCAGATTTCATGTAAGCCTGCCTATAGCCCATCAAGCCTTCCCTGACCACACTACTGATGCACAGTGTTTTACACTCACCTGTATTTAGAGCACAGCACTGTCCTTATTTCCTCCACATTGTTTTGTGTTCAAAAGAGAATCCTGAGAGAAACAGAAAGAGAAACATTATATAGTCTGCTCTGACCGGGATTATAGATATTTTGTGCAGAACAACTGCCAGAAAATAATAAAAGAAAATTTTCAATCACTCTGGGACAGTTTAATCACAATCAACCCTTCTATATCCCCACACTCAATAGTATTAGCCATTATTTTTAGGGACAGATTACATCACAGTGATGGTACTCACCCAGACAGAGTCTAACCCCTCGCAAACAAATAAACTCAAGTCAACCTTATCCAGACTTCTATCTATAGGACTGCATGATTTTTTACAATTTCTTCGCTTACTGTGTGTTAAAGGTGCTGTATGTAAGTTTTTGACTCTACTAAAGCATAAAAATACCATAATATGTTTCGAAACATGCTAAGTTAACATACTTGTTTATTTGAAAAACAATGCTACAGTCAGTTATTCTCCTTTGAAAATGTGCGATCCGGGCCGGAATATCGGTCTCTGTTTTGGTTTGTGAAACCCACCCACTGCCAGTTTAACCAACTGTATTTCGCCACCCCAGGTTGCCAGTTGGCGGAAAACACAGCGTATTTAATTTCATTCATCGTCAAGTGCGCTTGTTCCTGTTGGTGTCGTCAATCTGGCAACCTGCGTGTGCGTCAAGTCTAAGGAGGAGGGGCCGGGTGAAAAAAAACCCTCTCCAATATTTAGAATTTGGACTGCAATACCTAGTTCAACCACTCGGTGTCAATCCCACATACAGCACCTTCAAAGATCGCTGTCACAGGAGTCACGTTTTCTTTCCCCAGAAATAGTCATGCATACTGGATTTAAATCCACTTGAAAATAATTGAAATTACTTAAAAATAAGTTCATTTCAAAGATTATCCAAAAATTATCCCAAAAGTCTTTCACATATTACCTCCATAATCCTCCAATTTCCTGACATTTAACTTTTTTATGTGCCATTTTGGAGGAGGTTAAATTTGACATCAGCTTTTCTCATACTCTAGATTGACTGATATCAATATTATTAGCCTGATTACTTAAGATAAATTCCACAAAGTTAGGCGAAAAAAGAAAAACGAGCTCCCTAAAAATTAAAAAAAAATTTGTAGAGTTGCTGCGAATTTCAAATTCGAATTTCGAGTTGTTCTGCACAATCATGACCGCCCTTTGTTTACATTATCATTCATTTGTGTCACTTCAGAAAACTTGCGCACAGTCCTACTATGTAATTTATGTAGCTAGTATTATGTTGTAATGCTTAATTACAACAATTAATTTGAAATAACGCAATGAATTAATTTAATCAATCTTACCTTTGGGGATCCAAGGCAAGTGTGAGGCTGTCCTAAATGTAAGAATTTATTTACAATGATTTTTCAGAAGATTATTTTCAAGGATTTAAATTCTTCTTAAGTTTTGTCTTAAAGGGGTCATATGATGCGATTTCAAGTTTTCAATTCTCTTTGGAGTGTTACAAGCTGATTGTGCATAGATAAGATCCCTGAAGTTGCAAAGACTAAAGTCTCAAAACCAAAGAGATATTCTTTATCAAAGTTAAGACTCTGCCACGCCCCCCTAAAACGGCTCGTTCTAACATGCCCCCACATATCTACCTCACTATGTGGAAATATTAGCATAATGCCGCCCAAATGTGCACGCAAAGAAAGAAGGTGTGGTTTCAGTAACCGCAGTTAGTGTTGAAGCAGCATGTCAGGGAGACGCTGTGTGTTTCTAGGCGAAAGCAAAAGCACTTTATTTGGCCTTCCAGAAGTAGATGCATTTAGGAATCTTTAAGATAACTTACAACAGAACAGCAATGCATTTTATGGACGACCGTTTCGTGAACCTAGGAGAGGAGGTAATTCTGACTTTGCTATGACAATTTGGCGCTTCTGAATCAGCTACTGTTTTGTTATTAGTTTAAGTATTTGCTATTGACTGTTCAAATGCGGAGTTTTGCGCATCGTGTGTGTGTGCGAGCGAGCGAGAGAGGGCGTCATATCCCAGTGGAGTCAGCTGTCTTAACCGTGGCTTTGTTGCAAACACATACCAGCTTCATCACTGTGTCTGTCATGCGACTCTGTTCCCCTTTCGGGCTCTGTCTTTACATTTATTTTGAAAGATGAAGCTCGCGATTATGGTAAGGGGCGTTACATTTCCGACGAGTGCTTGCGGTGTTCGGCCAATCACAATGCACTGGGTCAGCTGGCCAATCAGAGCAGACTGCGCTTGTCGGAAGGAGGGACTTTGTAGAAAACAAAGCGTTTGAGAGAGGCGGGGCATAGAGGACCTACAATAATGTACAGTATTTGAAAAATAATGTGTTTTTTGAACATTAAAGCATGTCAACATATTCTGTTACACCAAATACACAAAATAATGATCTTTAAAAAAGCATCATATGAACCCTTTAATAAAAAAAAAGATTTAAGAAGAATGTTTGGGAATACAAAGTATTCTTAACTTTTTTTCTTAAGTTAGAAAATAAGAAGAAAATGGCAGTTAAGAAGAATTTTTTTAAATAAGAATGCTTCGTGAATCCGGCCCCAGTACTTTATCCAGACTTATTACACGGCTCTGTGGAAAAATCGCGACATTCAGAGGTGTTATCCCTCGATAACAACCAGTAAAAACTCATCCGGGTAACTGAAGTCGGCGCTATACTTTTGCCTTGGTGGAAGTCTTGTGTTTGTTTAGCTAATAAAATATTAAAACTCGATTCAAAATTGTGTACAATTATTTAATCATGTCATCCTGGTATCATGGACTTGCTCTCTCGTTTCATACAAATGCAGCTGCTGCCATTTTGTTACGATTGTTTTGTATTGGATTATAAGATAACTAACAAACTGGCAAGATTTTAAAACATTTTTGTCTTAAATCTTTTATCGCCATAATTATTTATGTGGTGAAATGTTGTGTAATAAGTGGTTTGACTGCACCGTATAAATGTCCGTCTAGTTTGAATTTGCCACTTGCTCGCAACTGCTGTGTTCACAGAAGCTTTATTGCGTTCAAATATTTCAACTCAAATCAATATTTTGTGTCTAATTATTTACTTATGTAACAAGTAGCCGTGAACATGTCGTGTAGTAGAGCACACTGACACTTTATAGAGCTATTTCAGGTGCCGGGCTCACTGCGGCAGAGTAATGTTGTACAGTCCTAAAGGTATGTCAGATCAAGGTATTCTTAGTGAAATCCCATTTTCATATCTTTAGATTCCACAAATTTCTCTTGCTGTTTTTTGCAGTCTAGTTTGAGATGATACATGAGATGATATATTTTTTTTGAGTTTGAGCTCTGTCAAGTTAATTCTTTATCGTCTATTTTTTCTCTTAAAATCAATTTTATACACCATTTTCGTTTCTATAATATATCCCCTATCGTATTCTACAACAAAAACAATCAGAGTGCCTTGTTATCACTCGTTCTATTTTGATTCCCCGAGTCCGTTATTAGCATATAGCCCGTTAACATCGCCGGCGTGGTTGCCGCTAATCTCGCTTACATTGCTAATACTCTATTCACACACATTACCATTGTTTTACTCACTGTTACTTGCTTTAATGGCGGATGTGTGTCTACCT
>NW_015505524.1:1080936-1089366 GCF_001515645.1 Sinocyclocheilus grahami
ATGTTTCTGCGCAGATACCCGCGATCCTGAAGGGCGACGAGAGCACCGGAGTGGTCGTGCTTCACGCAGGGGCTAATGACACCAAGCTGCGGCAGACAGAGACACTGCAGAGGGACTTCAGGAGCCTGATCGAGACCGCCGCACATCGCCCGCGACGACGATCATCGTGTCAGGACCGCTTCCCACGTATTGACGAGGACACGAAAGGTTCAATAGACTTTTTGCTTTAAATGAATGGTTATTGTCATGGTGTAAAGAACAGAAACTGCTCTTTGTTAATAATTGGAATCTTTTCTGGGAGCGTCCTAGGCTTTTTCACGCTGATGGCCTGCACCCCAGCAGAGTCGGAGCGGAACTCCTTTCGGACAACATCTCGAGGACGCTATGCACCATATGACTAGTAAGTCAAATCTCAAATAACTGCCCTGATGACTTTTGTTCTACCCACTTAAATGATAGAAATACTTGCGCTGTACAATCTACAAAGACTGTGTCTGTTCCCTTAATAGTGAGGTCAAAATATAAATGTAATGCAGGATCTAAAAAAAATATGATCGTGATTAAACCAGAAAAATGTAAAATTAATGAATAAAAACAATTTTTAAAGTCTGGGCTCCTAAACATTAGATCACTCTCACCCAAAGAAGTTATTGTAAATGAAATGATCACAGATAATCGTTTTGATGGAAGGACCATTTCCTGGTATCGTGCATGCTGCGTATTACTGATATGAAATATATGGCTCCGCGTTATCGTCCGGGCAGAACTATTGTTCCAGCCACCAAAGACAGATTCACAAATAACCTGCCTGATTTATCTCAACTGCTCTCTGTACCCATAAATACACATGAACTAGACGAAATGACTAGCAACATGGGCACTATCTTCTCTAATACACAAGAAGCCGTTGCCCCCATCAAATTGAAAAAGGTTAGAGAAAAACGTACTGCGCCAACAGTAATACCCATTCTCTCAAGAAAAGAACTTGTATTCTTGAGCGCAAATGGAGAAAAACTAACTTGGAAGTTTTTAGAATTGCATGGAAAAACAGTATGTCCAGCTATAGACAGGCTCTAAAAGCTGCCAGGGCCGAGCATATCCACAAACTCATAGAAAATAACCAAAACAACCCAAGGTTTTTATTTAGCACAGTGGCTAGATTAACAAATAACCAGACGCCACCCGATCTAAATATTCCCTCACAGTTTAATAGTAATGACTTTATGAATTTCTTCACTGATAAAATAGATAACATCAGAAATACAATAACAAATGTAGATTCTACAGCGTATAATACTTCAGCTTCATTCATCGCACCAAAAGATAAACTGCAGTGCTTTACAGCTATAGGACAGGAAGAGCTAAATAAACTTATCACTGCATCTAAACCAACAACATGCCTGTTAGATCCTGTACCCACTAAATTACTGAAAGAGTTGTTACCTGTAGCAGAAGAACTACTTCTCAACATTATTAACTCGTCGTTATGTTTAGGTCACGTCCCAAAACTATTCAAGCTGGCGGTTATTAAGCCTCTTATTAAGAAACCACAACTAGATCCTAGTGAACTGGCAAATTACAGACCCATTTCAAATCTTCCGTTTATGTCTAAAATTTTAGAAAAAGTTGTTGTCTGCTCAATTGTGCTCCTTCCAGCAAAAAAATTATCTCTATGAAGAATTTCAGTCAGGTTTCAGGCCCCACCATAGCACAGAAACTGCACTTGTTAAAATTACAAATGACATACTTCTTGCGTCAGACCAAGGCTGTGTCTCATTGCTAGTTTTACTTGATCTTAGTGCTGCATTCGATACTATAGATCATGACATACTCATAGATCGATTGAAGAATTAGTCAGGTTTCAGGCCCCACCATAGCACAGAAACTGCACTTGTTAATAAACACAACCAACACCAGGGAATGCAGTTTTTGTCAGAGCCCTTGTTATTCTTAATTTTGACATTAAGAAACCGTCTTCAGAAAATTTTGGTTGCCATTTTCATTTCTTCTTGCATGTAATATCTGATAAAGCAGCGTTTGTGAGTGGAGCGCTGCTTTGTGTACAGCGTTACCGGGAAAACCTTGATCACCGCCACTCCAACATTGCCTCCTGCTGCCAGAGAATGAGTTTGCATATACAGTATATGCCTCCACAAACGAGTGTAAGTCTGTGGGAAACACTGCAGTTTTACTCAAATGAAACAGTTAAATCCTCATGAAGTGACTCTCAGAGGGAGTCAGAGCAGTTCTGAAGATGTTGTTCATGTATTTATGTCCTCATGTAGTGAGACGACAGAAGCTGAAATCACTGCGAGCGTCGCACACTTTGTATGTGTAGAAAACAACACCGCGCGTCTGTGCCATTTACATACACAGAGACACGCAGAACATGCAGGATTAATATTTAAATAGTAGTTTTGTGGCTTAATATTTACAGATACTACTCCATATCGCGACTCTATTTAAGCGTACTGACCTACTTTTGATTAATTCATCCAAACTTTGACAAATTCCGTGACATTCCGCGTCATACAGTAAATTCCATTAATATGACTGGATTCCATGATTCCAGTCACATTTTCTGCATCGGAAATCATAGATAATAATGAGGTGTTTTGCAACTTCAGTGTAACGTTAGTGGATTGTGATTTAATGCAAATTAAGCAACGTCTGCTGCTGTCTTACTTTTGAGAGACAACTGATGCGTGATCACTGAAGCAGCTCCAGTTAGCAAGCGCTTTTGGAGTGAGAGTGAATTCCGCATTGATTGGTCAGACTCGTGACTCCCAACAAATCAGATGGGTGGTGGGCGGAGACTGCTTTAGGCCACAGAGTGGTGAATTCTGACAGGCTGCATCAGAGCCAAATAGCGCGTTTCAAAATTAAGTTATTTTATCGGCAAATCGGTTTTGAAAATGACCAATACCGATAATCATAAAACTGCTTAATATCGGTGCCGATAATAGGCCAGGCTGATAATCAAACGACCCCTAACTTCGAGTGTAAACTAAACGAGCCAAAGCACATTGGCATGTGCTTATTGCATCCAGCTGCCGCTGATCACAGCGTGAGTATAAGTAGGCAGCCGGTGCAGCGCATATTCAGCTTTTTGCTTCGGAGCCGAGCGATTGTTTCATTCTGCTCCTGACTACTGCTTCGTAGGAGAAACTCAACAAGTTCTGCGCGCTCTTAGGAAGCTCTGGTGCTGGCGGTGGTTCTAGGTGGTTCTATTCCCTGAAGGAGGGAACGGAGATGTCACGTCGCCACGGCTTCTGTACCACCGGCGAGCGGCCGGGTCACCGGCTCGGCTCCTCAGCGAAAACCTGAATATGTGCTGCACTGGCTGCCTACTTATACTCACGCTGTGATCAGCGGCAGCTGGATGCAATAATCGCATACCAATGTGCATTGGCTCATTTAGTTTACACTCGAAGTGGATTGGTCTCTCTAAACGAGATCCCAATTCGTCGGTCATCCGACGTGACGTCTCTGTTCCCTCCATCAGGGAACGAGGGTTACATACGTAACTGAGATGATCATTGCTGTTCATAAGTGCCACCTGCTGGCAGAGAGTGAATCTGCGTCTCATTCAGAGCTTCTGCTGTTTCGTTCAGATATGTTTTATGACTAAAGTTAGACCATTCTGTTTTTGCTTCAAATTTCGAAATAATACAGTCTAATTTAGATTAAAAACTACTCACTCTGCATGTATGCTGCATCTTTGTTTGGATCATGATTAAAATCCAGTGGTTGCCTCTTATTTTAAATGGAAAGAGCAAAAACAAAGCCTTAGTTTGTTCATATTAAGAGATTTATTTGTGATCTATTTGTCAAACTTGTTTGATTTGGGGTTTGTTTTAAAATGTCAATTTAATTTGTTATATTTCAATTTCACAAAGAAACGTGCAGCAATAGCCTAATAAATAATAAATTAAATAATAATGTCTTCAATCTCATTTTGTAAAAAAAAAAGTGAGAAAATTGAATCGTGAAATCAAAATCGTGAATCGAATCGAATCGTGAGTTGAGTGAATCATTACATCCCTAAAATACAATGAATCTCAAATAAATTAAACAGTTTGAAACATATTTTAAAGCTGCAGTCCATAACTTTTGGCGCTCTAGCGGTTAATAAACTGCGTGCGTCTTGCGGAAGAACATTGTAGCCGGAGCTACTTCTCTCCGTTTATGTCTATGGCGAATCACGCAGGTACTGGGCTACTCGGCAGCGTTACCTACCCGAACCAGTCTAAATAGTGTGCATATAAACACTTACTATAGGTGTATCGTAGTGATTCAGGACAAGCCAAAACCACGGTTTGGAAAATGGATTCATGGTGTACTCGCTTATTATATACATTTTGTAAATTTTGAACACAAAAAAGTTACAGACTGCAGCTTTAAGTAATGTTATTTAACAAATCAACTTTGATAGCCCTAGATATCCATATTTAAGTTCAAAATCTACTGTAAATCTATCTAAATGAAAGAGCACTGACTAAATAAATACTAATTTAACTAATAAAAAATAAATAAAATCAAAATCACACTGGTACAGTATGTGCCAGGCCATATGCTGTTTATTTACTCTGCATGTTCAGACTCCCTCGCTCTAGGTCTAGTGAACTCCCAGCATGCACTACTTTCTTTTGCTATCCTCGATTTGTCCATCTCTATCATCATGTGGGGTTCTTGTGAAGATGCAGTCCTGAGGGTGTTGTGCATTCAGTTGGGTGCAAGCATTCACTCACAGACACACACACACACACACACACACACACGCTTTGTAAGTCAGAGAGAGGGCAGCTCAGACCATAGGCAACAAGAGAAAAAAAAAAGCATCTCACATTCAAGTGAATGTTATTTACTGACTGATAGCGGCATTGCGGGATATTCACACAAAGCTGCACTGTTGCCTACAAAACAACACATGCGCACACACGTATGAATGATCGAAAACTCAGCAGGACAATTCACAACATGAATTATGCACAAAGAACCTCCACAGAGCAGAGGCAAACAGATGTCTTTTGTTTGGGTCTGTACGATAAAAACACTTGACGTAGATGAGCTTTGCAGGAATAGAGCATTTCATTAATTCCAGTTGCTTGGTCGCAATGAAAATGCTCTATTCAAATTGGCCTTTCTTTGGAATAATCAATTCTATTAGTTAGTGTTGTTAACTTATGCTTGTGCAGCATTGATCAGTGTAATACGGACTTATAACTTAGGCCTACTATTTCAAAGAGATGTCTTGCTTCTTTGACACAAACTATTATGATAAACAGAACTTCAAAAACCTATCAAGCTGATTTTTATGCAAAACGTATGTGATGCTGTGTTAGCCACTGTCTATAATGCATACAAGTGTATGTGTCCAATCTGTTTGAGAAACGAAAATGTGGGCACAGACACTGCTAGATACACAAGCTCAATTTGATGCATTGCTGTATTCTGAAATGTGTCAGTACATCTCATAATGCAACATAAATATGAATTGTTTCATTTCATTTCAAGTCCTTTTTGAAAACTAAACCTGACCAGTGGAAAAAGCATTAGAAGGACCAGTTGAAAACATCAGACTAGTTTAGCATGTTTTCTAGTTATACATGTATTTGTTTGTGCGCTCCGTGACGTATAGAAGCTTGTTTCTAGAGATGCACCGATCGATCGGCCAGGGATCGGAATCGGCCGATTTTCTTCATGATCGGCCCGGATCGGTGCTTGTCGACAAGTGTAAATGCATCTGGTTGTTGAAACCACATATGTAAATTTTACTCCTCCCAAAATGATAAAATAATAAACGTGTGACAGCATGTTCTCTTTTGATTTCGTTGACGTGAACTCCATTCAATTTAAATATAGCGCGGGAATTGAAGATCGGATTTATATCCGTTTTGCGACAACACATTCATGTGGCCAAATGTAAATGGAAACGTTTGAACAAATCAGATAGCTATCCGATCAGCGAAAACGCATGAAATGACCAGGTGTAAACAGGCCCTATATATTGGGTCCGTGAATAAACTCTTAAATATATATATATTTATATATTATACACACACAAAGAAAAACAAGTAGATAGAATAGAAAAAATAGAAAGCTAGTTTTTTTTGTTTGTTTTTTAAATTAAAAAAAGAAGATAAATATAAAGTAGAATTAAAATAGAATAGAAAGTGCTAGAGTTAGAGGGTCAAATAAAGGTGGAACAGATGTGTTTTAAGTCGTTTCTTGAAGAATATATAATATAATATAATATAATATAATATAATAATAATATAATATATATATAATAATGTCTTAAAGGGGTCATATGATGCTTTTTTAAAGATCATTATTTTGTGTATTATGCCGTCACAGACATGTCTGTTGGTCACGTTAACATAATGGTCAGTCAGAGGTGATTCGGTCAGGTTTTTCAGCATAACCTCATCGAGTTCTGCACTTTCACGAATACCTTCATAATAATGGACATTGTGTAAATAAAAGATTCCATGTGCAGTGTAGTCAGCTTCGTGGATTATATTTGGGAGAGCCAAACTCAGTCAGTGAGCTTGCGATAAACTTTCATGCAGTTCAATACACAACCGTACCTAAATGTAGGATTGAATCCAAAACTGCAATGATTGGCACTGATAGTCATACCAATTGAAGGGACAAAAAAACTTGTGACTATCACCTGCAACCCTAGCAACAGTGACTAAAGTAAATATCAAAGATGACAAAGTCTTACCACATGTAACATTACAAAAGTTCCACTGAGGTGCAATTTCATCCATCAAATCTTAATTTATAGATGGCAGCTTTTATACCTCAGTAGAGCAGAGCATTTGAACAAAACTGACTGAAGTAGCTCCAGTGGTGGACTGTGACCAGATCTAAACCTTCAGATAACAGAGCGATTATATCTGCTTCTCTGAAACCACACATGAAAACCCGGGATACGCTAGACACGTACGTGCAGTCGCAAGACATATACTAATCAAAAGTAGCGTTTTCAAAATGACTGAAGGTGTATCACCAGTAGACTATTATTGACTATATGTTCTATAAAAACAGCAGCAGCTTTCAGCCTGTCACCATTATGCAAACATGAAATATCAGACATACAGTAACGTTAGTATTTACAGTTTTTTTTATTCGCTTACGCTGCTTTGCCATTGTTTATTCTATGTAAACATGGACGTGTTTGACTGTTGCACTCGCGTCTCATGCATGAAACGGCATTCTAAAAATGCGGCGCTCAAGTTAAAAGAAGTTCAACTCCCATCTTCTTGCATGTTTTTCCTATTCCACTGCCCGCGTTGCATCTTTGTCAACACAAAAGCGCATTCTGTGTGAATGGCGCTTAGCGCTATGAGCGCGTCACACGTGAGCGTGCGCCGACATGCGGTTGGATCGTTCTTTTCTCTTTACTGTTATCATTGGCATACTGTCAAAGTGTCTAATTCTGACGTTTGGTAATATTTCTATTCAAAATCGCGATTCCTCGATTCCTAAACAGTAAATCGTGGCAAAACATTAAATTCAAATTAATCGATAAAATCGGAAAAATTGCAAGTTGACTAGTTAAAAATCGAAATTTAAAAAATTTATTTTTTTGCCATATCGCCCAGCCCTAGCTGTAAGTCGGTTATAGAATGGTTGTCACTCCCCTAAATAACTGAAATGTGTATGAATGCAACCGACTCAAATAAGGCCTGCCAGCCGTATTTTGCTGCTGTGTGAATGTGGCCTAGGTTCATGTGTTATTTAATTGCTATTATTATTAGCATTAATAATTAACTCATTTAATTTCTTTTTATTTTCACACAGTTAAAATAGTTAAAGTGTTAAATAGTTCCAATAGCTTTTGTACCTTGCTATGGTACAGACACTGGTAACGAGAACTGTGAAATTTTACTGCTACTGATATCAATTTCTGAAATTCTGATACCGCAACAACACTAACAGTATTAAGATCTGTAATTGCTGCACACTGACAGCGATGAAGCCACTTGTACGAAGACACTTTAAGGTGCTTCTCAGCTTTCCACCATGTCTATGGTTATACAAAAGGAATTACAGGAGTTACCACTGACCATTAATACTATTAGTTTAAAGTGTTAATCCACATATAATCAATTAATGCCTACTATTTAGCCAGTGTTTTGTATCCAAACACAAACATAAAGTGGTTTAGATGAAGAGCATGTTTGATAAGAGACAGAATGTGGCTGTGTTTGTGTGATTCAGCTTTGGCCCTAGGGACCGTGAGGAAGCAAACTGTTCCAGCTAATTGAATTTCTTTAGAAAGTCTGTTTCCCAGACAGCAATCACTATCAGCCACACACACACACACACACACACACACACACACACACACACACACACTCTCACACACACACACACTCTATCATATAAAAAAACCCCATATCAAACTATACAGAG
>NW_015505524.1:1089444-1099626 GCF_001515645.1 Sinocyclocheilus grahami
CTATAGAGTGTTTTTCTCACACACAGATCACACTCTCACCCACACACACACACACACACACACACACACACACACACACACACACACACACACACACACACAGTCTCTCTTATAATGACAAACCATATCACTAAATACAGAGTGGCAAATCTGTTTCCATTTTGATATTTTGAATTTAGGAGGCTAAGCTTCCCACCAAGACATGTGATATATATTTCGCCCCAGACCGACTAATTTGATCCAGACACAAGGAACACCCTAATCTGCAATCACATTTGGCCATCAATTGTGAGGATGTCTGTAACTAAACCATGCAGAACAGTAAGACATAGTTGAGTTTCGACTTTTAAAATGTGTTGTTCAAAAAACAAAAACCCAAATGTTACATCCCCCAAACCTCAACTATTTAATTACAAACTCAAAATCAATCAATCAAGGTAACAGTTTGGGTTGTCAGAGTTAAATGTTATAACGTAAACATGAACAAATTAAATTAAATTATGGTAACACTATAGTTTAGGGTTTAACTAGTTGCCTATTAGCATGCATATTTCTAGCATATTGGCTGTTTATTAGTACTTATAAAGCACATTTTAATGCCTTATTCTGCATGACCATATTTTAGATCCCTTAATCCGACCCAATACGTAAACCTAACAACTACCTTACTAACTATTAATAAGCAGCAATTTAGGAGTTCACTAAAGGCAAAAGTTATAGTTAATAGTTAGTTTATAATGAGAATTTGTCCCCAAACTAAAGAGACCTAAATTATTATTAAAGAATGACATGAAAGTTGCATATTTTTCTTATAGTATTGTTTCCTTTTTTATTCTTGTTTGATTAATACTAACAACACAATAGACATAAGAAGGTCTGTTTGGTTGCATGTATACTGCAAGGCAGATTTACTGACTACTGTATGTTTACATAAAAAGCTTCCTGACTAAGAAACTCATTTAATTTGAGTTGGCACACTCTAAAAAATGCTGGGTAAAATAGGGACAAACCCAGCAATTGGGCTGCTTTGACCCAGTTAAACATTTAACCCAACCTTCTGGGTAGTAACCCACCCGCTGGGTCAAAACAACCCAATTGCTGGGTTTGTCCCTATTTTATCCAGCACTGGGTTGTATTTAACCCAGCATTTTTTATAGTGCACACTACTGCAAATGGAACAATTGTAGTGCCAATACCTGTGACATCCCTAGTAATAACTTTTAATAATTAAGTCTAAAGCTTAGCATAAGTAGAGTCTTATGGTTATGGTGTTATCCTCAATGCATTCTGTACACTGGACATGCAGTGCTAACTGAGGTAGACAATTTCCCAGAATAGGAACATATAGGCCTGTCACGATAACAACTTTTTGTTGTGCGATATATTGCCCCAGAAATAATTGCGATAAGCGATATTATTGTCATTTTAAAGACCATTTTATGCCACTGAATATTGAATCATAATGTAACAGCATAATAATGCAAGACGACCTACACACTTCCAAATGACAACAAACTTTGAATTTTTAAGAATATTTAGATCATGGAAATTAAGTATCAAAATATTAGATACCTTAAAAAAACTAAATAAATAGTAAATAAACATTTTCTAACAAAAAGTGCAAAGTAACAAGTAGAAAAAAAGAAAAATGCACAAAGAACATGTATGGAGATTCTTTCATCTACAGATTTTTCCCAGACCTTCTTTTCTCTATAAAATAAGGGTGCACACTATTGCTGAGAAACACAATCACTACTTAGCAGTCAGATGTCTGTATGCACAAAGGCACAGATCCCTAAACAAGGCCATATCTGCAGATGAAACTTTGTTTGTCAAAGCATTTTTTAAATTTGAACTAGCACCTCATGACTACACCACGTTATGTACGAGAAGCTGCAAAAGACACATGTACAAAACATGGTGAAATTAATTTTTAAGTAAATATAATGGGCGATATATTGCGTCACCAAAAATGATTGAGGTCATGTACATATATTGCGCGGTAAGTCGATATACAGATTATTGCGACAGGCCTAGGAACATACGTGTTTAACCGAATGGTATTTTTACACAGAGCTTCTGAACATTTTCTGAAAAAGATTGCCATAAATTATTACACAACTTGTTTGCATGGACACTATAACATTAAGTCCCGAAATACACACTACGCGGTTTGTAGACAAACTTAGCTAAAGTGAATCAAACGGTCATGTTTATAGCAAACTGCTTGAAAAAACAACATCTGACAGTGCAAAAACACGTTTAACTTGGTCAGTGGGACAGCACGCTTAATCTGTCCTGGCCAAGCATACTTGTGTGTAAAGTACGTTTCTGGCCTGTGGCTACAAAGTGGCCCATTGTTGAGTCTCTCTATGTATTTGGCTGATGTTCTCTCATAGGCTCCCTACGCAAGGGCAGAGCATTGCACCGTGGGCCGTGGTGATATGTGATGACCTCAGCAGAAGCTAGGGGTGGGGCAGCTGTGACGAAAAAGAGTCTGACCCACTCCAGACTTTCCACTGGAAACACACACACAGAAAGAACAGCTGGATCAGAAGATGAATACCTAAAAGATCCACTTCATCCTAAAACAAAAAGTACCAACATTTTATTTACCCGTCTTTGATCCAATCAAATCCTGGTGGATAAAGTCAAATATGGCACTATTTAGATGAATGAAATTTAAATGCATTGAGAGTAGTATCTATGAGATTTTAGAACTTCTGAAAAGATTTTTGCTTTTATTGACTAACAACCAAAATTTCAGTCTGTTCCTTACAAACACACTATCGGTAATTAAAGTATTACTGTAGTGCTTTTATATATTCTTTCCTTTAGAAGCTTGACATTCTTGATCAGTGTTGGAGAAAGTAACTTTTAAAAGTAATGCATTACAATATTGCGTTACACCATATTTACTAATCGTGTTACTTTTTTTATGGAATGTAATGCATTACATTATTTTTACATTACTTTTTGTCACCTGGGCTGGGCTTACTTATTTGTTTTTTTAATAACAAAAAAAAAAAGAGTTATATTTTTGGCAACTGTAAGGACACTTTTAAAGTGAAATTAAGCACGTATGCACTTATTCCCCATTTCTCTCGACATGGGGACAGGAGAGATGTCAAGTGAATACATGGGAAAACAAAGTAACTTGCGTTACTTACAGTGGTGTGAAAAAGTGTTGGCTCCCTTTCTGGTTTCTTATTTTTTGGCATGTTTGTCACACTTTAATGTTTCAGACCATCAAACTAATTTAAATATTAGTAAAAGATAACAAGTGAACGCAACATGCAGTTTTTAAATGAAGGTTTTTATTATTAAGGGAAAACAAAATCCAAAACTACATGGCCCTGTGTGAAAAAGTGTTTGCCCCCTAAACCTAATAACTGGTTGGGCCACCCTTAGCAGCAACAACTGCAATCAAGCGTTTGCGATAACTTGCAATGAGTCTGTTACAGCGCTGTGGAGGAATTTTGGTCCACTCATCTATGCAGAATGGTTGTAATTCAGCCACATTGGAGGGTTTTCGAGCATGAACCGCATTTTTAAGGTCATGCCACTTTTTTCACACCACTGTATTTGAAAAAGTAACTCAGAAATGTAAAAGTAAAAGTAGTGTGTTACTTTACTAGTTACTTGAAAAACGTAATCTGGTTACGTAACACCCCGTTACTTGTTATGCATTACTCCCAACACTTCTCGAGCACCACAGAGCTCTGTGAAGAATCTTCAAATTTGAAAAAGTGATACCTATCTGGAATGACATGAGGGTCAGTAAATAATAACAGAATTTTCATTTCTGGGGAAAGATATTGCTTTAACCCCAGCTGAACAGGTTTGCTGTTTGCAGGTCTGTTCATAATTGGTAGACTCTCTCCTTATGCACTTTACTTGGTCAAGTGTACAATATTTTGATGTTAAAATACCTTATCCTATCACAACTTAATATGCAAGTACAGCTAAAATATGCAATTTGTAGGATGTAAAATGTGTTAACACTGCAACACTGGCTCAACGAATGATGTGAATTTGGGATGAATTCATTTGTCTGCCTAATGAAGGACAGGTTGAGTCATTATTTTTGCTATTCAGGAGTGTGTTCCCCTAAAAGCATCATTAGGAGCTATGCTTGCAAGTTCCATCGTTACCAACATAGTTCAATGATACTTTGTTTCCTGAAATCATAGTTCTAATGAACTTTCACAAACGACACCGCAAAGTTGTGTGGTTGGAACTTCAGCTCTCCAACTGTGGTTAAAAGCAGTTTCAGTTTTTTGTTAATATGTGGACTTAAATGTATCATGCTCTTAAGCCAAATAAGTGAGCTATAACATTCAATATGTATACAAATTTCATCCTATGTCTTTTAGTTTAACAAAATGAAATTGAAGTTTTTGAGGAGTGTGCATCTGCGAATGGTGCTCTAGTAAGTTGGACGATGAACGAGGGATCCCTCAATTGAATTAAACGTGTAAAAGCAAAACAACAGAACAAAAATACTTTAGTCGTTTTGAGGCCATGTTCATTTTTTCCAGCAATAATCTGAAACTTGAACCGATTAATTAGGAGAAGTTATTACTGCACCATCTTCATGATGTCACTAATAGATTGTTAAATCAGCATGGGAAACGGTCTCCAATGATACATCATACATTGGGAGCGAGTTACAATGTTATATGAGAAACTGGGGGGGAACATTCACTACCTTGATTTTTCTGGCAGATATCAAAAAATTATGTTTCTGTCTCTACAGCCGGCACACAGAATGTTGCCTTTGTTCTGCTCTGTTCCTCAACATGTGACATTTTACCTGCAGCATTCATATAAAGTCTCTGACATTTACCTTACACAGTATAAGATACATACTTTAGAACACATCTGAAATGCAGGCAGGGCAGTTAAGGCGACGTCTGATGGCATAAGCACGTCTCTATAAGATGAGCCCCATATGTCTGCTCTCAGAACAAAACAGGATGATGGCATGATACTATCTAGAAACAAACAAGATATTTTCACCTCTACAAAACCTCCAGCTTAAAGGTGCATCCTAGTCAGAACAGCAACGTTCGCCTGTGTTTCCATGGTTACCTTTCCAGGGTTCTGCAGGCTGATGTTATGACCAGCTGGGTCAAGAAGCATTGGGTTAAGTTATAAATACCAGGAAAAAAAAGTCAAATATTTCAAAATTATTAGTTAATGACCAAATGGAACATGTGAGATGCAAATTGCTTTTGTGGTTATGGAGAATGTGACTGAATTTCCTGGAAGTGGTTTTGTGCAGTGTTTTGATGCTTCCACCGGAATATACCAACATGATGCTTCTGAAAATAAAATGTAACAACAATCCCAAGAAAATCATGATGGCATGAACAAAAAGGGTGCATGAGTGTTTCCAAATTACCAATAAAAGGACCTGAACTTACGGACAGCAATGAACTGTGAGTTGAAATATGTGTTTTAAAGGGGTCATATGATGCGATTTCAAGTTTTCCTTTCTCTTTGGAGTGTTACAAGCTGATTGTGCATAGATAAGATCCCTGAAGTTGCAAAGACTAAAGTCTCAAACCCAAAGAGATATTCTTTATCAAAGTTAAGACTCTGCCACGCCCCCCTAAAACGGCTCGTTCTAACACGCCCCCACATATCTACCTCACTATGTGGAAATATTAGCATAATGCGCCCAAATGTTCACGCAAAGAAAGAAGGCGTGGTTTCAGTAAAAACCTTTTAGTGTTGAAGCAGCCATGTCAGGGAGACGCTGTGTGTTTCTAGGCGAAAGCAAAAGCACTTTATTTGGCCTTCCGAAAGTAGATGATACCAGCTTCATCACTGTGTCTGTCACGCGACTCTGTTCCCCTTTCGGGCTCTGTCTTTACATTTATTTTGAAAGACGGAGCTCGCGATTATGGTAAGGGTTTATGTCTACTCTACATTTTTATGTCTACTCTACATTTCCGACGAGAGCTTGCGGTGTTCAGCCAATCACAATGCACTGGGTCAGCTGGCCAATCAGAGCAGATTGCGCTTGTCGGAAGGAGGGACTTTGTAGAAAAGAAGCGTTTGAGAGAGGCGGGGCATAGAGGACCTACAATAATGTACAGTATTTGAAAAAGAATGTGTTTTTTTTATATTAAAGCATGTCAACATATTCTGTTACACCAACTACACAAAATAATGATCTTTAAAAAAGCATCATATGACCCCTTTATATCCAGACTGTCACGAATCCTGTCCATGGACTTCCGTTCAATCACCACCAGAGGTCACCCTTCCATTACATTGACTCTCGCACTACACAAACTGTTGCATGTCATCCCCGACTACATATCCCATCATCCATTGCACTGATTGCACACAGCACTGCTTGCACACAGCTGTAACCAATCACACATTCACTATATAACACTAACTCAAACAACCTCTCACTGCCGAGTACTGTATAGCGTTTATCCCTCTCATAGCGATAGCTACTCTATGGAGCATGTCTAGTTTTCATAGCCTTATCTTAGTCTTGCCTTGTCTGTTTTCTCGTGTCCTGATCTTTGCCTGTGTTTCTTGGATTCCCCTTCTCATCTTGCCCTATTCGGATATGGTTTACCCCTGCCTGGACCTTTGCCTTGTATCTGGATTTATCCCTCTAGTCTCGCCCTATTGGATTATGTTCGTCGTCGATTGACCCTCACTGTTTACCGGACTGCCCATGCCTGGTCTCTTACATACCTGTTTGCCAATGTCCATCCGAGAAGCCGCTGGATCCTTGTGTGGCTGAGTATTGTTACGGGGCTGACGAGACGTGAGACGTGCGGATCCAAGTGCGAAGCTTTATTAACAGGCATGGTTAGAGACAGGCAAGGGTCAGACAATGGCAACAGGTATATAAGGGCAAGACACAAGAATATTCCTAGGGCTAGTGTGGGTCTACGATGGGCGAACCGAATCAACAGGGGTGAGACTAGAGGGATAAATCCTGGTACAAGGCAAAGGTCCAGGCAGGGGCAAACAGTATCCAAATAGGGCAAGACGAGAGGGGGAATCCAAGAAACACAGGCAAAGATCAGGACACGAGAAAACAGACAAGGCAAAACTAAGATAAGGCTATGAAAACTAGACGGGCTCCGTAGAGTAGCTATTGCTATGAGAGGAATAAACGCTATACAATACTCGGCAGTGAATGGTTGTTTGAGTGAGTGTTATATAGTAAATGTGTGATTGGTTACAGCTGTGTGCAATCAGTGCAATGGATGATGGGATATGTAGTCCATGATGACATGCAAAAGTTTGTGTAGTGTGAGAGTCAACGTAATGGAAGGGTGACCTCTGGTGGTGATTGAACGGAAGTCCATGGACAGGATTCGTGACATAGACATGCTGCGACTGAATCACTGAGAAAGCAGTTGAACTCAAGAACCAGCTAAATCAGACAGGTGGTTCATGTATTTTGTGAACCAATTCCTTGAAATGATCTAACTCAAAAGAATGTTTTCTTCACACACTCACTTTTCTCATGATCGTTATGGATGAGAAAAGGAAAGGCAGAGCGGATATCAATTTTTTCAATGACTAATGATTTTCGGTCTTCTCAAACAAACCATATGCTTTAATAAAGGCTTGGAATATAGTGCATGGGTCATCTGGGTCACATGGGTGTTACCGTGTTCTCTTTGAGGGCTTAACAGTTTCGGTCCCCATTAATTGTATTTGCATTCAAAACATAATGGAAAACACTGGCCATCCGTCCAGGGTGTTTCCCTGCTTACAGCCTGTGACAGTGGGATAGGATCCAGCATCCCAGCGACCCTACATAGAGCAAGCAGTTTGGAAAATGAATGTAAGGATGGTGATGGAAACAATCTCTTTTGTATTAACAGATACAGATTTACAGCCTATGGGGGCAGGGTGACTGGCAGAGAAAAGAGTGTACTATTTTTATGAGTAAACTATTCTATTTTTATTTATTTTTTTACATACTACCTTCTCTTAAAGGGAAGAGAGAAAGTCATAGAAAGACAGTATGTGTGTGATTTCCACCAACCCCAAAAGAGATGCCACACATCCCACAAACTGCCTACTTGATTTTTCCAGATGGAACAGTTAGTGTGTATGACATGTAGGAGGGTCACTGTGTGCTGCTGTGTGAAGGTTCATGAGTGCATCTGATTATGATGGAAAAGAATGAATCAAACCAAGCAAGAATCAAGACTACACACTGCCTGGCAGACACGCAGATGGGCTGCTTACCTAGTCAGCATTTTTGGGGATCATGCGCCACAAAAATGCAGGCTAGGTAGGCAGCTCATTATGTTTTTTTGACAGAGCCATTGAACATTCAAACAGATCCAATTCAAAGTTGCATTATCGTAAAGAAATTAACACCCCAAAAAGTACATTTCTGTCATTACAAACACGTTTTCAATGGAACACAAAAGGATACATTTTTCAGACACTAGATTTGAATGTGCGCACACGCAAATGAGATATGAGAACTGATGAATGCTGATGAATGACTTGAAATAAAGGCAGTAAGTAAATTAGTAGGCAAGTAAATACAAATTTTGTTCTAATGTTCTTACTGAGTTTACTCTGAGTGATAGCTATTGCTCTCCAAAGGCTACATTAAAAATAAAAAGCAATGCTTCTGTACATCAAATGTAGAACCATTAAAGGCAAGATGAATCACAGATCGAAGAAAAATACTTCTAAAACTGGGGCAGTGCATTTAACAAACATGAACCAGAACATGTTCTTGAACCCTAATCAGTTCAGTGTAGATCTAGATTTTGGGCAGTGAATACATTCTGAGTCAGATGAGCACATGATGCTCAAAACCGCTGTCTAGATAGGCAGCTCACTAGGTTTTAAGACACAGCCACTGTCTTGAGCCCCAGTAACACAGTTGAACCATCTGCTTTCAACACCCCACATGAAATAGTTCTGACATATTTGCTTTTGAAACTGGAAATAATTCAGTGGTTCCAGAGTGATTATTCAAATGGAATTTACGGCTCAGAAAAAATCAGCAGAATTGAAACTGCATTCTGTAATTTCAGAGGATCATGCACCAAATAAACAACTGCCAGAGAGATGAATGAGAATTTGAGCAGAGCCAATCTACAAAGAATTTAACTGGACTAAAATTTTAATACACCCATGCTTACAAAATTATTTGTTTGTGGTGTTCCAGAGAGGCTGACCAAGAGACGGGCATTTTTCAGTGACCCTTTTTGAAGGTTATGCCAGTAGGTGGTGACATGCATCTTTTAAAGTCTGTTGATGTATAATAAGTTTAATCAACAGTTTAGTTCAAAAACACTTATTCATTCAGGAGCGAAAGACCACTGCTTGAAAACATGCATCATCTGATCCTTTTCTGACTTTTGTTTGTAACTATTTTTGTTGCGAGTTGTGATCAGTGTCGAGGGTAACGCATTACAAATAACGCGACTTACGTAAACAGATTACTTTTTTCAAGTAACTAGTAAAGTAACGCATTACTTTTTCATTTACAAGAGAATATCTGAGTTACTTTTTCAAATAAGTAACGCATGTTACTTTTTTTCCAATGCATTGATTGACAGCTCTCCTGTCCCCAGATGTTACTGTAGTTCTAAAATAAATATGAATCTGCATTAATTCATCTCACTCACAGAAATACTAAAACAGATTCAGTATTCCTCAAAATGAATAAAAAATAATGCAACTCAGAATATGACGCAAACCTGCAATAATTAAATGTTAAACAACACAAATATGCTTTATGTATTTAATCCTATTCTATTAACCAATGTCTTTGCTTCTGACCTTCGTTGATCCAGTTCAACCATATTAATAAGCAAGAATTAGTCTAGACAAACATTTGTGTGTCTTTGTTTATTGCTGAAGTGTGTTGAAATGTCTTCTTCTGCATTCTACTGTACGGACGTAAATTGACTTTCCCTTCAGCCTGAGGCTTACTCGTTTCCCTTTTGGTGTGAAAAGGCTTTTATATTCGCCAAAAATAGAACTTTTTTATTTTAAAAACAAACAAGCGAGCCCTGTCCAGATTTAAAAATAGCGCAAAAGTAACGTAACGCATTACTTTCCATAAAAAGTAACTAAGTACCGTAATTAGTTACTTTTTAATGGAGTAACGCAATATTGTAATGCATTACTTTTAAAAGTAACTTTCCCCAACACTGG
>NW_015505524.1:1100935-1104178 GCF_001515645.1 Sinocyclocheilus grahami
AAAATAGAACTTTTTTATTTTAAAAACAAACAAGCGAGCCCTGTCCAGATTTAAAAATAGCGCAAAAGTAACGTAACGCATTACTTTCCATAAAAAGTAACTAAGTACCGTGATTAGTTACTTTTTATGGAGTAACGCGATATTGTAATGCATTACTTTTAAAAGTAACTTTCCCCAACACTGGTTGTGATAATAGACAAAGTAACTGTCAATATTGTGTCTAAAATGTAAGTTACGCAGTAACAACTTCTTGATTATTTATCAGCAGTGTAAAATCAGTATCACATTGTATTATTGTACTGTTGCTCCTAATATTCACACTACTGTCATGCTAAAATTCAGTACAATCAACTCTTACCTGATATGATATTGCTTACACACACACTTAATAAAAAAAATAAAAAAAACATTACTCGACGATGTAACGATGACCTATCTAAAAATATCAGTAACAGTAAAGACGACACTGTGTCTGCAGTGTTACAATCACAGCATGTAACAGAATGTAACAGAAATCACAGATGCAGCATCCTATGAGCAAATCCCATCGCACAGACTAGTTTTATTACTATACTTATGTTTATATGTAAAGAATGAGGGCATGTATTGCAATGCAATGGATGGTGAGCACGCTTCCATTTGTACAAAACTACAATAACCAACCCAAATAATGCACTTACCCAGATAACAGCCTAAAGTACTGTCTTGATGTTTTCCATGGTACACAAGCCAACCACAAAGATATCCGTGACGGTGTAAAGAAGTAACGACGAGTAAATAGCGTTTTCAGCACGATATTACTCCGACTCCGAGCGGCTGGCTGATGACGGCGCAGCGGCAGCACAATCAATCTCAATGGCGCTGCGTTTTGATTGACAGCTCCGTTAGCCAATAGAGTGCGCTGGATCGCGAGCTCGTGCATTTCATTGGCTGAGACGCTTGTCAATCAGCCCCCACCCGGGGGTTTGTAAACAGGGCAGGCGAAGGACTGAACACGCCGGGGCGACTGACACATGTGTCGGTTTAGTGACTCCTCAGTGGAGGCTTTCATGGCAGTCGGAGAGCGTTCAAAAAAGTTACAGGGAATTGCGGTTCGAAAACGCTCCGTCCATTAAGAAATACGAGTTCAGCCCTTTGCCACACAATCCTAGTATATCTGTGCTTATGCATTAATGACTAAACTGAAATCTTGGTTTAAAATTGGATCGTTATAACTCTCTTATTTTTTCTTTCTTTCTTTTTTTTTTGTTACTGTGCAGGTCAATAGAGGCCACTGTGGCGGGGACTTCTAGAACAGAGCAGTTTCCTTAGTAAAGTAACTTTTTAATGAAACATGCATGCCGAATATTTGTATTATGTTGTAAGTTTTATCAAATAAAAAAAACAGTAAAGCAGTCAAGACTGTGCTTCACTGTGATCGCTCCACTGTTTCTAATTCCCTTCAGTCTATATTCACAATAAAGCTTCTTTTTAACGATAATAATTATACTAATTCCCCAAAACAGCTGCTGTGTGCTGTAAGTTAAAGTAACAGACAGATTTAGATGTGTTTATGTTTAATGGATATTGCACACGCGGTCTGTCATTACAGGTTCAAGCGCATTATAACAGTGATGCTTGGCTCAATGCTTCCATCTGTCGACCAGTCATCATATGTTACTCACAATGAATTAGGTTTTCCTAAAAGGCCATCTGGTGGTCACACTGTTCAGGTGAACCTTCGCAGTCCATTTATAGGTCAGCTCACCATGTCAAGAAAAGTTCAAGCTTGATGGATTCTGTGCAGTGATCCGAAATATAATAAATGGCTGTGATCGTTACAGAAATGACCGAAACAGAAATGCTATCTATCGGGGTGTACAACTATGCTTAGGTTAAGGTTAGAAGTTAGTATTTCATCATTATGTAGGCAATCGACATACGTCTGCAAGATGTCTGTTAAAGATCACTTGATCTGGAAAGCATCTGCGGTGTACAAACATCTAACAGACGTCTGTAAGAAGTCAATTTTACATACATTCTAAATCATAAACATCTTAAAGACATCTAATAGACATCTATTTGACATCTGATAGAAAACGTCTTATAGACGTATTGCAGATGAGCAAACACTGTAAAAAATACGTCTTCCAGATGTAAATGCAGATGTCAAATAGACGTCTCCGAGATGTATGTGTGCTGATCAGCACTGTAATTGACAGGAATCATGATGACCAATGACCAGTTGTAAATCTGCATCTAATATGAGATGGGATGCTGGTGGATACCAAAGCAACGATTGTTGTGGACATACTGAAATACTTTTTAACAGAGAGTAGGCTAATGCTGTTCTAACACACACACACATAGAGAGAGAGAGAGCTAACATATTGTGATTGTAGTCACACAAAGCTATTATATGTCACAAGTTAAGGGGAACATTATCAGTAAATATCAAATAAACCTGACAGGTGTAGTCACTATGAACTGTCACATTGTGTGGAGTCTGTTCCTATCTACTTTTTTTTCTTTTTCATTTTTCTTCATTAAGCACTTATGTTATTTAGTTACCCTATGATAAAAACTCATAGGTTAAAATCATAAAAGCTCAAGTCACTGAGGTCTTCCACATCCCAACATTTGCTGCTAGTGCCCTCTACTGACCAATGCTAATCACTAAACAACAAGAACAAAAAGCAATTGTATTTTTTCTGCACTTAAAATATTTGTGAATACTTAATTAAATACGTAATTGCCACATTATCTCACAATACAGACTTTTGTTCTTGCAATTCTAAATTTATAATTTATACCTCACAGTTTGGACTTTGTTTCTGGCATTTTTGAAATAAACAGAACTGCGAGATATAAACTTCGAAATCGGACTTTTTTCATGCAATTCTGAGTTTAAATCTCACAATTTTTGTTATTGTTGTTTGTTTTGTTTTCCACAAAATAAAAAAAGTGACTGCATCTTTTTGTCTCACAATATTGACTTTTTTTTCTTTGCAATTGACAATTAACATCTTGCATTTCTGACTTCTGAAAAAAAAGGATTAAAGATTAAGTTTAAACGATCATTTATTTTATTTTATTTTTATTCTGTGGTGAAAATGGGCTTCCATTAAAAAAATAAATACTTAGCTCATTAACTTGCTCATATGATCTTTGGTCTGAGCTGCACAGAAATGACTGAACAGAATTTTTTATCTACTAGTGAAAAAAAGTTATGATGTTGTGAACTTAACAAGGTCGACCCAAATT
>NW_015505524.1:1104188-1104613 GCF_001515645.1 Sinocyclocheilus grahami
ATGGTCCATGCCAAATTTGGGAACAGCGCCACCTATGGGTCGTGACATACTAAAAATGCACATTTTGGCTTATAACTTTTAAACAGTTAGTCAGAAAATCATGAATCAATCAAAAAAACCATAAGCTGCGTTACAATTTACTTAACTTTGCATGTTACGCTGCTTAGAATGCTTAAGCACTTTTTTTTGTGAGATCATTCTCACACCTTAACATCTCTTCTGCAGCCTGTTGCAGGTGTGTCAACTGAGTATCACACTCCGCTAAGCCACTGGTCCTTTGCCCCAAAGGTAATTGGTTCAAATCCAGGGTTGCTAATGTTGCTTCTGTTCCAGACGTTGGATTTTCCGTGCGTTCGTATTGAATCAGAAATGTGTTTTTGGTCATTCTCATCTGAACTTCTTTTTGATTTTGAACTTCTGTACTT
>NW_015505524.1:1105780-1106578 GCF_001515645.1 Sinocyclocheilus grahami
TTTTAGCTTTTGTTACTTTTGCTTTTGTTTTAGCTTTATACCTTTTTTTCTTCTTCTAAGAGTGCACTTTATGTTCAAGTACACCTGGAAAGAAAAGTTGGAAATGACATGAAAAGTATTTTCTTCTGAAATGGTTGTTTGGAGACAGTCTACTGTAGGCTCACTGTTCAGAGGATGACGTTGGGGTTCTGTTTGGGGCACTCTTCATACAAAGCATGTTGTGACTTCTCAGCCGTAGTGCTGTAAGGCAAATGAGGGCAAAGATCAACCACATTTCATGTGCATCAGGTTAAACTTAACAGGTTTGATCTGCTCTGAATATGTTCTTAATAAAACAATGTGGCTTTCGTGAGATGGTCAAAGAGCTTAGTTGTTTTGATTTGTGATTTATGTTCTATCCAGCCTTCCTTATTGAATAAATAAATAAATAAAAATAAAAATACTCCAAATCCAGGCAGAGAAAACTATTTTAACATGTCTCTTGTGAGGGTGCTGGCAACATTTTGGGGTCCCTACTGTAAGTGTCAACAACTAACCACAATGTATAAAGTGCTCAAAACAACAAGAACTTAATCAGCATTCTCCCAATATGTGTTCAAACCTTAATAAAACATTGTAAACTGCAGGAATTCACATTTATGAAATCTCCAAGGGTAAATGAAAACGGGGCCCAAATGGAATCTGCTGATGTTTTCAGCATTTCTGTATGGATTTGGAGGTAAAATCTGCAGAATGGATTAGGGCTGAAAACATAAGTCAACATTATTGACAGTAGCTAAGTTTCCATCCAAGATTTTT
>NW_015505524.1:1106661-1107478 GCF_001515645.1 Sinocyclocheilus grahami
CAAAACCCTGCCCATCCATGCAGCCTAGCATAGATAAGAGCAGGGAGAGCAGTGATAACCCCCTATAGGGTAAATAGAACAGAACCAAATATAGCAGATATCATTAAGAGGCATGCATGGAGCCAAATAGAATAAGCAGCGGCACAGACAGTCGGACACAACAAAGTGAGAAAATGTTTTGTGAAAAAAACAAACTATCATGTCATGTGTGAAACATGAAATATATTTGAAGATTGAATCCAATCTTTGGTGATAATATAGCATAATGAGTGATTTATAAGCAATTTTTTGAGGCCGGGTCACTTTTGACTGGGAACACCACAAGTGAGACTTTGTGCCATTTTGTACAAAATAAAAGCCTTTCAAAACAAACTCCCCGATTAAACATTAAAGCGCACTAGTGTGATAAACAGTGCAAATTTTCATCAGTTTTTATTTAATATTGTGAAAATTATTCATAAATAATGTTTTTTTCACTCAAAAAAATGAGGTGCCTACTCTCAGATAAATGAGGTCTACAATTAATCAGATGCAAATATAAATACAAAACCAGTCCTAAATGAAAGAAAATAAGTTGACTAAAAGATTGAATCCAATATTTGGTGATAATATAGCATAATGAGTGATTTATAAGCAATTCTTTGAGGCCGGGTCATTTTGGCCCGGGAACACCACAAGTGTGACTTTGTGCCATTTTGTATAAAATAAAAGCCTTTCAAAACAAACTCCCTGATTAACCATTAAAGCACACTAGTGTAATAAACAGTGCAAGTTTTCATCAGTTTTTATTTAATATTGTGAAAATTATTCATAAATA
>NW_015505524.1:1107734-1116471 GCF_001515645.1 Sinocyclocheilus grahami
ATGAGGTGTCTACTCTCAGATAAATGAGGCCTACGATTAATCAGATGCCAATATAAATACAAAACCAGTCCTAAATGAAAGAAAAAAAGTTGACTAAAAGATTGAATCCAATATTTGGTGATAATATAGCATAAAGAGGGATTTATAAGCAATTTTTTGAGGCCGAGTCATTTTTGCCCTGGAACATCACAAGTGAAAACACTCTAAAAAAAAGATTTTTCAGTGGTTCTTTGGAGTGGTTAAGGTGCTATATAGCACATATAATGAAATATTCCAGGGCCCCCACATGAGACCTTTGACCTCAGAAAAAAAGGACCTCTCCACAAACAGCAACACCAACTTCACACATTACTAACCAGTTAGACTTTATTTCTGGAGTATCTAAAACAGAAGTTCTTTATTGAGAATTAATTATTTTTGTATTTTTTTTTTTACTTACCATTTTGGTGAATAGCGTTTGCTTTAGTTGCCACTTGACCCTTGACTTTAATTTTAGGATAAAATAAGTTTCTCTTTGGTTGTTGCAATAATGTTTATGAAGCACATATGTGATGGCAAGAAACTGATTGTAAAATCTTTTCATATGTTGGAATCTCTGGTTGCAAATTATCAAAATCTGTAGTTCTTTTATGAGATTAGTATTATTGCAGCTCTACGATACAATGTGAGAAAATTGTATAAACCACTTTCAGAACTATGGGTTATAAAGAGTTTTCAATTCTGTCAGTCATAGACATGAAGAATCAGCAGGTGAATCTAAGCAATGGTGATAAAATATTCTGATAATTTTGATATGATTTTTGAACATCACAAAACGGCAGTAAAAAGTCACAACAAAAATAGAAGAAAATAGTAAGAATAAAAGAAAATACTAAGACAATGCAGCTGCATAATTTATTCATTTAGCAATGCATGCTGGGAGCCATGGATGAGTTATGATTGGTGCTCCATTGTTGAGAAAAAGTGCTATATGGCACCTCTTATGGTTCTATATGGCACCATTTGACAAAGGTGCTATATAGCACCTGTAAAAATAGGTGCTAAATAGCACTAAAAGTGGTTCCTCTATAATTACGAGCCAAAGAACCGCTTTTAGTGCTATATAGCACCATTTTTTTTAGAGTGTAGGGTTTTGAACACAACACAAGGGTTAATGTATTTGGCCTAGAGCTCATGTGTTAGCAGCTTCTCACCTCACACAACTCACCGCTCCACATCCTCTATAGTATCTGGCAGGGGCTTATGGGCTGTCTCAGGCAGAAATATAGTGAGGGCAGCACCTATGAGTGGGCACAGGCCGAATACCACCATGGGGGCATGACGGCTGATGTTTCTCAGGAGGTAGATGATGGGTGCAATCACTCCACCTGCCCGTGCGCACATCGAACCCATACCTATGCCATTTTGTCTGAGAAAGAGAAATTTATGTTTCTGTATCGCACATCTCAACTGAACACTGGGAAGTGTTTGAATAAGGAGAAGTGTAATGTAACACTGTGTCCTAACCAGGCCTGATGCAACACAATTACAGTAGTAACAAAATAAGTAATTTCTCTGTCCACACTGTAAGTGAAAATGCTGTGCAATAGAGTAAACTAAACGTCATTCACGACATATTACACAGTTATTTGTAATTTGATAGTGGTGGGGCAGTAGTTATGGATGAGCACTACCAGTTGAACCACAGTAGAGGCAACCAATGAAATTAGAGTCACTGTCACTGGGTTTGTGTGTTATAACATAAATGACAAACTTGTTAGCAGTGCTTCATTCAGAACTATAATAAGCTTCATTGTCATTAAATCTGAAATCATAGAACTCTAAAATTGTAGTCATAAACTGCTTAATTCTGTGTTGTTGAGCAGTTAGTGTGCTGTGCCAATTGCAACAAGCCAAACAGACAAGCAGCACTGCTTGTTTTATTATGATGCACACGAGTGGCTGCACATATAGAAAGCTCCAAAACACAGATTAAACCAGCCCGTGGAGTCTAGGAGGGTTTGCAGCTTGTCTAGTAGGTCTCCTAACCTGCGGACAAGCTAATGTTTCTCTTAAATTTCATCCAATAATAAAACTGAAGAAAGAAAGTGATACAGCTTTGAGTATAAAGTTATCACACTTTATGAAACCTTGCCCTTGCTTACCTGATGACTGTTGGGAAGACCTCTGCTGAGTAAATGTACACAATGGACAGCGATGCGGTGATGCCAAACTTGCCCACCATGGCAAGTACAGTGCGAAAAACAGACAGATCTATAAAGACAGAAATTCTGAATGAATGAGGTTTGTTATGACAGAAAGAGCGAGTCTCTGGTTTTGTTTCCCAATTGCCTGAAGAGAGGGTGGCACACACCAATCTTGCCATCTCTTTTTTGTTTTCAAATTAGTGACATGTAAACAGTTTGCGTAAGTCAAGGTTTTTAAATGTGGCTCTGGATACTCCAGGCTTCTGCCCCATCAACAGAAGTAAACAATGGCATGAACACTCAGGAGCTATGACATCATTACATGAAATGGAGCCTGTAGTAAGTTTATTGGATGGAATTATTATTATGTATCAAGTAAAACCAATGGTACACTTTTGAGTATAAAGTTATGACACTTTATGAAACCTTGCCCTTGCTTACCTGATGACTGTTGGGAAGACCTCTGCTGAGTAAATGTACACAATGGACAGCGATGCGGTGATGCCAAACTTGCCCACCATGGCAAGTACAGTGCGAAAAACAGACAGATCTATAAAGACATAAATTCTGAATGAATGAGGTTTGTTATGACAGAAAGAGTCTCTGGTTTTGTTTCCCAATTGCCTGAAGAGAGGGTGGCACACACCAATCTTGCCATCTCTTTTTTGTTTTCAAATTAGTGACATGTAAACAGTTTGCGTAAGTCAAGGTTTTTAAATGTGGCTCTGGATTCTCCAGGCTTCTGCCCCATCAACAGAAGTAAACAATGGCATGAACACTCAGGAGCTATGACATCATTACATGAAATGGAGCCTGTAGTAAGTTTATTGGATGGAATTATTATTATGTATCAAGTAAAACCAATGGTACACTTTTACATTACATGCCAACATCTTTGGGGTTTCTGTATGTTTCCTTTCTGTTTCAAAAACTGTGAATTTCTTGATAGAGTATATTAAAGTACCTAGTAAAATATGTCAAAGTCCCTCTAAGTCATGTCACTCTTCGGCCATCTTTGAAACGCCTCTCGGGCATGCAAGTGCAGCTCCTATCTCTTTGAACAGGGAAACATCAAATTCTCCAAAACTGTTTGCCAAGCTTATGATTAAATTTCATATTTGAAATCACCAATGAAATCTGACAACAACTGTCTCATAAATGTTGTTTCATATGCTCCAATAGCGTTAAAAAAAGTGTATGTTTCAGGCTAGACCAGCAAATGCGTATGCGCAGTACTAAGCCTAAATGCTGCAGAGTCCTCCAGAAAGCGGACTGTTTCTATAGCAACCGGGACTTCTAACAGCAGCTGCAGTGATGCAATGACTTTACCGAATAGCAATTGGCTCTTTTACTCAGAAGGCGGGGCTTCCTTCAATAGAGCAGCTATATTGAGCGTTGCATTTTCCCCCCATTCAAAACTATACAAGTGACACGTCTTGGGTATTCTACAGTCTTTGAATATGTTGATGCACTTCTTTCATTCTACTTTTCCACCAACAGTGTGCTAAAGCTGGTGGCCAATCTACTTCTACAGAAAAGGTGATTCTTGGCTGGGGAAAAAAAAGCTCTGCATTGTTCTCTAAAACTTGCTGAACTCAAACTAGGGAACACTAACGTCAAAGGCATAATGTCTGTAACTAAATTTTTCAGAAGAATACCAACTTGGTAAGATTGAAACAACTAACACAAAATTAGATCGATTATAATAAACTGCCCTAATCTACTCTGCTACTCTACCTACTCTAGTTAAATAAAAGTTTGGGTTTTTCACCTACCATCTGGAATGAATATGGTAAGAAGACAGGCCAGGCCGCCTACTGCCAAGAATGCTAACTGGGATATTCTGCGTGAGCGGTTTAGGGTGAAGAGAGTAATGGTACGTGCTGGCATTTCCACCAAGCCAAAGATCATCTGTGTCAGGTAGATATTCATTCCAAAGTCTGAAATATTGAGTGACAGCCCATAGTACACCAGGACATTCACAAACCTGTAACAAAATCAAATGTCATTTTTGTGTAATATCTACACAATTTACAGTAATTCAGTATTTCTGAGAGCTCTGGTTTCAAGTATAATTCGTTTGAAGTAATGGTGCTTCATATAACATTATCTAGAGAAATAAGTGTTAATGATAAATCCACTGTGACGTCAATTCTGGCTACTGTATACAGGCCACCAGGGCACCATTCAGACTATGCTCCAATAGCGTTAAAAAAAGTGTATGTTTCAGGCTAGACCAGCAAATGCGTATGCGCAGTACTAAGCCTAAATGCTGCAGAGTCCTCCAGAAAGCGGACTGTTTCTATAGCAACCGGGACTTCTAACAGCAGCTGCAGTGATGCAATGACTTTACCGAATAGCAATTGGCTCTTTTACTCAGAAGGCGGGGCTTCCTTCAATAGAGCAGCTATATTGAGCGTTGCATTTTCCCCCCATTCAAAACTATACAAGTGACACGTCTTGGGTATTCTACAGTCTTTGAATATGTTGATGCACTTCTTTCATTCTACTTTTCCACCAACAGTGTGCTAAAGCTGGTGGCCAATCTACTTCTACAGAAAAGGTGATTCTTGGCTGGGGAAAAAAAAGCTCTGCATTGTTCTCTAAAACTTGCTGAACTCAAACTAGGGAACACTAACGTCAAAGGCATAATGTCTGTAACTAAATTTTTCAGAAGAATACCAACTTGGTAAGATTGAAACAACTAACACAAAATTAGATCGATTATAATAAACTGCCCTAATCTACTCTGCTACTCTACCTACTCTAGTTAAATAAAAGTTTGGGTTTTTCACCTACCATCTGGAATGAATATGGTAAGAAGACAGGCCAGGCCGCCTACTGCCAAGAATGCTAACTGGGATATTCTGCGTGAGCGGTTTAGGGTGAAGAGAGTAATGGTACGTGCTGGCATTTCCACCAAGCCAAAGATCATCTGTGTCAGGTAGATATTCATTCCAAAGTCTGAAATATTGAGTGACAGCCCATAGTACACCAGGACATTCACAAACCTGTAACAAAATCAAATGTCATTTTTGTGTAATATCTACACAATTTACAGTAATTCAGTATTTCTGAGAGCTCTGGTTTCAAGTATAATTCGTTTGAAGTAATGGTGCTTCATATAACATTATCTAGAGAAATAAGTGTTAATGATAAATCCACTGTGACGTCAATTCTGGCTACTGTATACAGGCCACCAGGGCACCATTCAGACTTTATCAAAGAATTTGCTGATTTTGATGAGTTAGTGATGGCTGCAGATAAAGTCTTAATTGTTGGTCATTTTAATATTCATGTTGACAATGAAAAATGCATGCATTGGGATCAGCATTTACATTCTGAATTCTATTTGGGTCAGACAACACATGTCAGAACCTACTCATTGTCGTAATCATACTTTAGATGTAATACTTTCACATGGAATTGATGTTAATGGCGTTGAAATTCTGTAGCAGAGTGATGAAATCTTTTTTTATTCAACACAGTGGCCAAATTAACGAAAGATAAAACATCAACAGGCGCAGACATTTCCCAACAGAACAGCAGTAATGACTTTATGAACTTCTTTACTTCCAAGATCGATACTATTAGAGATAAAATTCTAACCATGCAGCCTTCAGCCACAGTATCGAATCAGATGCACTATAGATCCCCTAAGGAACAATTCCACTCATTCTCTGCTGACAGGAAGAATTGTATAAACTTCATCAAAACCAACAACATCTATGTTAGACCCTATTCCATCTAAGCTACTAAAAGAGGTGTTTCCAGAAGTCATATATCCTCATCTGAATATTATTAATTCAATAAATGTCTTTAAGATATGTCCCAAAATCCTTCAAACTGGCTGTTATTAAGGCTCTCATAAAAAAATCACAACTTGATCCTAGAGAATTAGTTAATTACAGGCTGATCTCAAATCTCCCTTTTCTGTCAAAAATACTAGAAAAAAGACAGTATCCTCTCAGCTATGTTCCTTCTCAGAGAGAAATGGTATTTGAGGATTTCCAGTCAGGATTTAGAGCGTATCATAGTACTGAGACTACTCTCATCAGAGTTAAAAATGACCTGCTCTTATCATCCGATCGTGGTTGTATTTCTCTATTAGTGCTACTGGATCTAAGTGCTGCTATCGACCACAACATTCTTTTCAGTACAAAAACAAAATTACAAAATTATGTTGGCATTAGTGAAATAGCATTGGCATGGTTCAAATCTTACTTATCTGACAGTCATCAATTCATAGCAGTGAATGAAGAGGTATCATATCGATCATAATACAGTATGGAGTACCAAACGGCTCAGTACTAGGACAGCTGCTTTTCACACTTTACATGTTACCCTTGGGAGATATCATCAGAAAACATGGTGTTAGCTTTTACTGGTATGCTGATGATACTCAGCTCTATATTTCTTAGCTACCCGATTAAACATTTGCAAAACTAACGGAATGCATAGTTGATATAAAAAAACTGGATGACAAGTAATTTCCTACTGCTAAATTCTGAAAAAAAACAGAGGTGTTAATTATTGGACCAAAAAACTCAGGTAATGACCTACACAAGTAATAACCATTGTCTAACACGTGAAAACTGCTCTGTCAATTCCCTGACATCAGTTAGGTGTGCTATTTGATACCAATCTTTCCTTTGAAAATCATGTTTCTAGCATTTGTAAAACTGCATTTTTCAATCTTAAAATATATCTAAATTACGACCTATGCTCTCAATGTCAAATGTAGAAATGTTAATTCATGCTTTCATGACCTCAAGGTTAGATTATTGTAATACCTTATTGGGCGGTTGCTCTGCACTTAATAAACAAACTCCAGCTGGTCTAAAATGCAGCAGCTAGAGTTCTTACTAGAACCAGGAAGTACGAACATATTAGCCAGGTTCTGTCAACTCTGCACTGGCTTCCTATGAACATCGTATACATTTTTAAATCTTGCTAATTACTTATAAAGCCCTGAATGGTTTAGCTCCTCAGTACTTGAGCAAGCTCATTTCACATAATAGTTCTTCATGTCCGCTGCGATCTCAAAACTCTGGCCATTTGATAATACCTAGAATATCAAAATCAACTGTGGGCGGCAGATCCTTTTCCTATTTAGCACCCAAACCCTGGAACAATCTACCTAGCATTGTTTGGGAGGCAGACACACACAAGAATTGTTAGGCTGCATTAATAAGGTCAACCGAACCAGGAACACTTAACATAACACTCGATGTACTCGTAAGAAGAATGGCATCTAATGGCAGACTAATATCTAATGGCAGACTAATATTAGCCTGTTTCATTCTTATTCCGTGGTCACCGTAGCCACCCAGATGCAGTCCGTTTCCAGATCAGATGGTGGATCAGCACCTAGAGATGACTACTAGATGCACCCCAAAGACAGATCTTCTGTGCAGACCTCATCAACTAAACAGCCTTCAGGACAAGACCACGGGAACCAGACACGTCCTCCTCTGCACAATCTGACCTGTGTTGCAGCCTGGAATTAAACCAGGCATGGCCAGAGGAGAACTGGTCCCCCTAAACTGAGCCTGCATGGTTTCTTCCAAGCTTTTTTTCTCCATTTCTGTTACCGATGGAGTTTTGCTTCCTTACCACTGTCGCCTTTGGCTTGCTTAGTTGGGGACGCTTGACTGATTGCACAGACACTATTGGAAGAGAGCTGAACTGGATGATGAATCATCTATGAGCTGACTTTAGTGAAGTGAAGTGACATGTGGCCAAGTATGGTGACCCATACTCAGAATTAGTGCTCTGCATTTACCCATCCAAAGTTTTTTTTTTTCTCTCCCTCTCTCTCTCTCTCTCTCTTGCATTATTGACAAACTATTTTCCTGTTTAACACTGTGAAGCTTAGAACTCTATAAGTTAAAAAAATATATAACATGAAAATTGTGAATATAGGAATGGCCCAACCTCAGAACTATAGGAAAAGTTATTATGAAACATAAAAAGGAAACATGCAAAACTTAAGGGAAATGAGAGCCACAGCAAGAAATGCTGGAAAATATAACTGAAAAAAAGCCCAAAAATTTATGCTACAGCTTTTGTGATCAAAAATGACTAGTGTTTTGATATGATGGTCATTCTACTGAAATTTGTGATTTGTTTATTTAGATGTAGTCAAGTCAAGTCAAGTCACCTTTATTTATATAGCGCTTTTAACAATACAGATTGTGTCAAAGCAACTGTTCAGCATTAATTAGGAAAATAGTGTGTCAATAATGCCAAGCTCAGTCGGGGGGCCAGTTCTCCTCTGGCCAGACGAAACCAGCAGTTCAATTCCAGGCTGCATCAAATTCACATTGTGCAGAGGACTCAACTGGCTCCTGTGGTCTTGTCCCGGTGGCCGTCAGAGACAAGGTCTTTACTGGGGATCTGTATCTGGGGCTCATCTAGTTGTCCTTGTCTTCTGACTTTCAGGGCTGTAGAGGTTCTCTCTAGGTGCTGATCCACCATCTGAAGGTAGTCATGTAATTGGACCTTTTACCTCTGAGAAAAACAAACTAAACTAAACTAAACTAAACTAA
>NW_015505524.1:1117527-1170572 GCF_001515645.1 Sinocyclocheilus grahami
GAGTCTCTGGTTTTGTTTCCCAATTGCCTGAAGAGAGGGTGGCACACACCAATCTTGCCATCTCTTTTTTGTTTTCAAATTAGTGACATGTAAACAGTTTGCGTAAGTCAAGGTTTTTAAATGTGGCTCTGGATTCTCCAGGCTTCTGCCCCATCAACAGAAGTAAACAATGGCATGAACACTCAGGAGCTATGACATCATTACATGAAATGGAGCCTGTAGTAAGTTTATTGGATGGAATTATTATTATGTATCAAGTAAAACCAATGGTACACTTTTACATTACATGCCAACATCTTTGGGGTTTCTGTATGTTTCCTTTCTGTTTCAAAAACTGTGAATTTCTTGATAGAGTATATTAAAGTACCTAGTAAAATATGTCAAAGTCCCTCTAAGTCATGTCACTCTTCGGCCATCTTTGAAACGCCTCTCGGGCATGCAAGTGCAGCTCCTATCTCTTTGAACAGGGAAACATCAAATTCTCCAAAACTGTTTGCCAAGCTTATGATTAAATTTCATATTTGAAATCACCAATGAAATCTGACAACAACTGTCTCATAAATGTTGTTTCATATGCTCCAATAGCGTTAAAAAAAGTGTATGTTTCAGGCTAGACCAGCAAATGCGTATGCGCAGTACTAAGCCTAAATGCTGCAGAGTCCTCCAGAAAGCGGACTGTTTCTATAGCAACCGGGACTTCTAACAGCAGCTGCAGTGATGCAATGACTTTACCGAATAGCAATTGGCTCTTTTACTCAGAAGGCGGGGCTTCCTTCAATAGAGCAGCTATATTGAGCGTTGCATTTTCCCCCCATTCAAAACTATACAAGTGACACGTCTTGGGTATTCTACAGTCTTTGAATATGTTGATGCACTTCTTTCATTCTACTTTTCCACCAACAGTGTGCTAAAGCTGGTGGCCAATCTACTTCTACAGAAAAGGTGATTCTTGGCTGGGGAAAAAAAAGCTCTGCATTGTTCTCTAAAACTTGCTGAACTCAAACTAGGGAACACTAACGTCAAAGGCATAATGTCTGTAACTAAATTTTTCAGAAGAATACCAACTTGGTAAGATTGAAACAACTAACACAAAATTAGATCGATTATAATAAACTGCCCTAATCTACTCTGCTACTCTACCTACTCTAGTTAAATAAAAGTTTGTGTTTTTCACCTACCATCTGGAATGAATATGGTAAGAAGACAGGCCAGGCCGCCTACTGCCAAGAATGCTAACTGGGATATTCTGCGTGAGCGGTTTAGGGTGAAGAGAGTAATGGTACGTGCTGGCATTTCCACCAAGCCAAAGATCATCTGTGTCAGGTAGATATTCATTCCAAAGTCTGAAATATTGAGTGACAGCCCATAGTACACCAGGACATTCACAAACCTGTAACAAAATCAAATGTCATTTTTGTGTAATATCTACACAATTTACAGTAATTCAGTATTTCTGAGAGCTCTGGTTTCAAGTATAATTCGTTTGAAGTAATGGTGCTTCATATAACATTATCTAGAGAAATAAGTGTTAATGATAAATCCACTGTGACGTCAATTCTGGCTACTGTATACAGGCCACCAGGGCACCATTCAGACTTTATCAAAGAATTTGCTGATTTTGATGAGTTAGTGATGGCTGCAGATAAAGTCTTAATTGTTGGTCATTTTAATATTCATGTTGACAATGAAAAATGCATGCATTGGGATCAGCATTTACATTCTGAATTCTATTTGGGTCAGACAACACATGTCAGAACCTACTCATTGTCGTAATCATACTTTAGATGTAATACTTTCACATGGAATTGATGTTAATGGCGTTGAAATTCTGTAGCAGAGTGATGAAATCTTTTTTTATTCAACACAGTGGCCAAATTAACGAAAGATAAAACATCAACAGGCGCAGACATTTCCCAACAGAACAGCAGTAATGACTTTATGAACTTCTTTACTTCCAAGATCGATACTATTAGAGATAAAATTCTAACCATGCAGCCTTCAGCCACAGTATCGAATCAGATGCACTATAGATCCCCTAAGGAACAATTCCACTCATTCTCTGCTGACAGGAAGAATTGTATAAACTTCATCAAAACCAACAACATCTATGTTAGACCCTATTCCATCTAAGCTACTAAAAGAGGTGTTTCCAGAAGTCATATATCCTCATCTGAATATTATTAATTCAATAAATGTCTTTAAGATATGTCCCAAAATCCTTCAAACTGGCTGTTATTAAGGCTCTCATAAAAAAATCACAACTTGATCCTAGAGAATTAGTTAATTACAGGCTGATCTCAAATCTCCCTTTTCTGTCAAAAATACTAGAAAAAAGACAGTATCCTCTCAGCTATGTTCCTTCTCAGAGAGAAATGGTATTTGAGGATTTCCAGTCAGGATTTAGAGCGTATCATAGTACTGAGACTACTCTCATCAGAGTTAAAAATGACCTGCTCTTATCATCCGATCGTGGTTGTATTTCTCTATTAGTGCTACTGGATCTAAGTGCTGCTATCGACCACAACATTCTTTTCAGTACAAAAACAAAATTACAAAATTATGTTGGCATTAGTGAAATAGCATTGGCATGGTTCAAATCTTACTTATCTGACAGTCATCAATTCATAGCAGTGAATGAAGAGGTATCATATCGATCATAATACAGTATGGAGTACCAAACGGCTCAGTACTAGGACAGCTGCTTTTCACACTTTACATGTTACCCTTGGGAGATATCATCAGAAAACATGGTGTTAGCTTTTACTGGTATGCTGATGATACTCAGCTCTATATTTCTTAGCTACCCGATTAAACATTTGCAAAACTAACGGAATGCATAGTTGATATAAAAAAACTGGATGACAAGTAATTTCCTACTGCTAAATTCTGAAAAAAAACAGAGGTGTTAATTATTGGACCAAAAAACTCAGGTAATGACCTACACAAGTAATAACCATTGTCTAACACGTGAAAACTGCTCTGTCAATTCCCTGACATCAGTTAGGTGTGCTATTTGATACCAATCTTTCCTTTGAAAATCATGTTTCTAGCATTTGTAAAACTGCATTTTTCAATCTTAAAATATATCTAAATTACGACCTATGCTCTCAATGTCAAATGTAGAAATGTTAATTCATGCTTTCATGACCTCAAGGTTAGATTATTGTAATACCTTATTGGGCGGTTGCTCTGCACTTAATAAACAAACTCCAGCTGGTCTAAAATGCAGCAGCTAGAGTTCTTACTAGAACCAGGAAGTACGAACATATTAGCCAGGTTCTGTCAACTCTGCACTGGCTTCCTATGAACATCGTATACATTTTTAAATCTTGCTAATTACTTATAAAGCCCTGAATGGTTTAGCTCCTCAGTACTTGAGCAAGCTCATTTCACATAATAGTTCTTCATGTCCGCTGCGATCTCAAAACTCTGGCCATTTGATAATACCTAGAATATCAAAATCAACTGTGGGCGGCAGATCCTTTTCCTATTTAGCACCCAAACCCTGGAACAATCTACCTAGCATTGTTTGGGAGGCAGACACACACAAGAATTGTTAGGCTGCATTAATAAGGTCAACCGGAACAAGGAACACTTAACATAACACTCGATGTACTCGTAAGAAGAATGGCATCTAATGGCAGACTAATATCTAATGGCAGACTAATATTAGCCTGTTTCATTCTTATTCCGTGGTCACCGTAGCCACCCAGATGCAGTCCGTTTCCAGATCAGATGGTGGATGAGCACCTAGAGATGACTACTAGATGCACCCCAAAGACAGATCTTCTGTGCAGACCTCATCAACTAAACAGCCTTCAGGACAAGACCACGGGAACCAGACACGTCCTCCTCTGCACAATCTGACCTGTGTTGCAGCCTGGAATTAAACCAGGCATGCTGGTTTCGTCTGGCCAGAGGAGAACTGGTCCCCCTAAACTGAGCCTGCATGGTTTCTTCCAAGCTTTTTTTCTCCATTTCTGTTACCGATGGAGTTTTGCTTCCTTACCACTGTCGCCTTTGGCTTGCTTAGTTGGGGACCAGATCAGATGGTGGATCAGCACCTAGAGATGACTACTAGATGCACCCCAAAGACAGATCTTCTGTGCAGACCTCATCAACTAAACAGCCTTCAGGACAAGACCACGGGAACCAGACACGTCCTCCTCTGCACAATCTGACCTGTGTTGCAGCCTGGAATTAAACCAGGCATGGCCAGAGGAGAACTGGTCCCCCTAAACTGAGCCTGCATGGTTTCTTCCAAGCTTTTTTTCTCCATTTCTGTTACCGATGGAGTTTTGCTTCCTTACCACTGTCGCCTTTGGCTTGCTTAGTTGGGGACGCTTGACTGATTGCACAGACACTATTGGAAGAGAGCTGAACTGGATGATGAATCATCTATGAGCTGACTTTAGTGAAGTGAAGTGACATGTGGCCAAGTATGGTGACCCATACTCAGAATTAGTGCTCTGCATTTACCCATCCAAAGTTTTTTTTTTTCTCTCCCTCTCTCTCTCTCTCTCTCTTGCATTATTGACAAACTATTTTCCTGTTTAACACTGTGAAGCTTAGAACTCTATAAGTTAAAAAAATATATAACATGAACTGAAAGATTGACTGTTTGTTAATGTCCTCTTGCATTATTGACAAACTATTTTCCTGTTTAACACTGTGAAGCTTAGAACTCTATAAGTTAAAAAAATATATAACATGAAAATTGTGAATATAGGAATGGCCCAACCTCAGAACTATAGGAAAAGTTATTATGAAACATAAAAAGGAAACATGCAAAACTTAAGGGAAATGAGAGCCACAGCAAGAAATGCTGGAAAATATAACTGAAAAAAAGCCCAAAAATTTATGCTACAGCTTTTGTGATCAAAAATGACTAGTGTTTTGATATGATGGTCATTCTACTGAAATTTGTGATTTGTTTATTTAGATGTAGTCAAGTCAAGTCAAGTCACCTTTATTTATATAGCGCTTTTAACAATACAGATTGTGTCAAAGCAACTGTTCAGCATTAATTAGGAAAATAGTGTGTCAATAATGCCAGGCTCAGTCGGGGGGCCAGTTCTCCTCTGGCCAGACGAAACCAGCAGTTCAATTCCAGGCTGCATCAAATTCACATTGTGCAGAGGACTCAACTGGCTCCTGTGGTCTTGTCCCGGTGGCCGTCAGAGACAAGGTCTTTACTGGGGATCTGTATCTGGGGCTCATCTAGTTGTCCTTGTCTTCTGACTTTCAGGGCTGTAGAGGTTCTCTCTAGGTGCTGATCCACCATCTGAAGGTAGTCATGTAATTGGACCTTTTACCTCTGAGAAAAACAAACTAAACTAAACTAAACTAAACTAAGCTAAACTAAACTAAACTAAAAAAGTCTTCAGACTGAGAGTTTCAGAGTCATCCCTTCAGTTCATAAATCGCAAATTCATAACATGATTTGCAGGTCTAGTGAAGACAAGATGATATTGATAGCTCTCTTAATTGCTTACTTTCGCTTCTTACACATCACTCCTTTTCTCATTAATGTAACTACAAATTCATCAATTTTCTTCTTTTTTCATTTTTAAACAGATAATTCTAGACCTGAATTTTGAACAATGGTTCATATAGTCCAACTGTTATATCATTCATTTTGAATTCAAGTTGGGTTATTTGCATGTTAACTGTGCATTTTTACCACAAGTAGAAGAGAATGAGGGACTGTGTCCTCATTCTGGGTGTTCGAACCAAATCGATGACAGTGTACTTCCTCAGGTCTTGAAGTTTCTCTGAGATTTTAGAGCTCTGTAAAACAAGAGAAACCCATTTCAAGTATTCTTAGTACAAGTTGGAGATTGAGACTAATTTGAATATTTATTTCTGAAGAGAGCTGTAACTCAGTTACATTCAAGATAAAATGCAAATACATCTGCATAGCCCTACTGGAAAATTTAGTTCGATGTGGTAACTGTTTTACAACATGTAAAACTGCAAATCTTTTAACATGTTTCGTGTTGGTCCAAGATGATAAATATACACTGGTCCAATTGGCTTTGGGTGCTGACTTGCTAAATTACCTGATCAAATGGTGGTCAACATTTTAAACCAGCTAACTGACCAGCTAGTAAAACACAGTTACTAACTTAATGTGTAAGTTCACCCAAAAGTGAAAATTCTCTGAATAGTCATGTTGTTCTAAACCTGTATAACCTTTTTCCATGGGGCACAAGTACTCAATGTACTCATTAATCTTCTGTTCAATTACAATGAACGTGGACTTTCACAAAACACAAAAAGGACACAAATGCACTATTATAGTTTCAAATAAGTAGTCATTGGTTCACTATATTCCTACTCATCATTCTAAACTCGCGTCCTCAAATTCAAATGCGTCCTTTGACTCAAGCTAGCATTCAGATCTGCCTTCATCCAATCAACAAATCAACTCAAACATTATTTCTAAAACACTTGCAACACCACAATGTGGAACCAAAGTGCTGTATAGGAAGAATAAATAATAGAATAAAACTAAGACATACCACACAACAAACAACAACTTACAAAGCATTTTCAAAAGCTAAAAACAGATGAGTTTTCAGCGCACTTAAAAAAGCCAATCACCTTTGCATTTTAAGTGAGATCGAGGAACCACAAGGATTAACTGATCAATTGAATGCAGAGACCTATTAGATTGATGCAGACTGATTAAATCAGAAACATACTCTGGTGCTAAGCCATGTAAAGCTTTGAAGACATATAGCAGCACTTTGTAATAACCTTTTCAATAATCTGTTTCGCTCAGATACACAATACAAAAGAAAAGATCTGTTGCTACTTGTTACATCACAACTGCACTTTTTGGATGTTTCACAACCAACTCAGGTCATGGAGTACCCTACTAATCAGCCCATGAGGTAATTTAGCCGTGATAAATAAGAGAGATCCAAGCTGTACAGTGCTGGGAGGCTCCAAGAATTGTTTGAAAATCTCAGGTATGCAAGATGCTTTTGTGTTGTTTTTTTCTGTGCTCCACAGAAGGGGGAGGGTTTGAAAATGACAACAATATGATGAACGATAATACGTTTTTGGATGAACTATCCCTTTAAAAAAATTTCAGCTGGGTTTCACAGATAAATCTAACCCCATGTGTCTTTGCCAGTGGACAGTGTCTGAAGCCTAGGAGGAGTGACGTGACAGACGCTATAATTCCTCTTTGAAAACAAGTTTTATACAAGCTGCTAAACCAATCAATATGATCATTCTGCGGCCATACCTGAAGCAGCATCAAACCGTAGGTCATTTCAGAGATACACTACTGTGTGATTAAGCTCAGTTAGTAATTTGTTATCTAGAAAAGAGGTTTGCATGGGTCTACTCTTGTGAAAAACAATTATTGATTGTGTACTTGTAGTGTACTTCAGATCTTTAAAAAAAATAAAAAATTATATATATATATATATATATAACAGATCTATAAAATAATTACTGTATATTTAAAAAAAATGCATCTTGACTGATCTTAACAAATATGTAATTAAAGATATATTTCACCAAATGGCATTCACGTTTCAGTGGAATGATGATGTTAAATTATATTTTAAAGACAATATAATTATGAAATTATATATAAAAATGTATACTTAAGTTGGACTCTTTGGTAAGTCCAACTTAAGTAGGTCAAAAAAGAACTATTAAATTGCTTCACACTGTAGTAATTTTTTCTTTTTGTATTATTTCCATAAAAAGTAATCTTTTTCAGAAGGGTTTTACTGGACTGGTCTGCTCTAAAATGGTTCCTGACAATGGTGCTAGTAAGACAAAAGTCATGAGTTTGATTCCCAGGTAATGACTGGACTGATCTAATCGATACCTCCTGGATGCAATGTTGCTTTAAGTAAAATAGCCTGCCACATGTAAAAATGCAAACAGCAACATCTTAAATCTTATCATCTTCAAAGGCCATGCATCCAATCAAACTCCCTAATATTTGAGAGGGTGCTCGATGCAGACTGCAACATACTGATGTAGAAGATATTCATGGCAGACTGGATGTTGTTAATGTGCACATGCACAAATGTGCCTTGTGCTACAAGGAGTACTTATAAGATTTTGACATAAAATCATATGACCCAGAGTATATTAAAATATGTTTACTTGCATTGAGGATATGAGCATGATTTGTGCCAACCACAATATTGTTTGTGTGGTGAATTGTTGGCTGCCAAGAGCACGAAACCATTAAAGTTCCATTTTAAGCAATAAACAATTTTAGTACTATATTGGATCCAATGTATAATCTGGGTCCTGAAGCTAAGCCTGTTGAGAACCACATACAGTAGATGGTGCACAGTCTCATGTAAACATCTGAAGTCTTTCCAGTATTTTAGAGCATTCCATCCCACATTTTCCCTTCAGTTCATTCAGCAGTTATTTTTTCATACCACAGTACTGCTATTGTCTGTTCAACTCTGAAAAGTGAACATGTGCTGGTTATTAGATCCGCTCTCTAAAACCACTACATTTCCAATACTGCAGAAACCTTCTGATTTGGCTATAGCACAAGACATTACTAGTCAAATCACAACTTCTCCCTATAAATATCAGTAAATAAAGCCAGGACAACTTAAATAGAAGAAGAACAGAAGCCTTCCCAGCTGTCTCAAAAGTATGAGAGTATGAACTGAATTCACATAGACAGAGTCACATTTGTCAGCTTGCTGAACGGGTGTGTGCAGAGTTTTTTCCGAGAACTGTTGATGTAAAATATCCAAAACGTCCTGGCATTTAAGCTCTTGTCCAGGCGCGCACAGTTCACAAATCATCTAATCAGAATGGTTTCTAACCTGATATCAATACTTGAATTTCAGATTCCAGTTTTTCCACTAGATTGGAAAAGGTTTTGGATGTGTGAGAGCGATTGTATGCATTTAAAGTTACCTTGAGATTCTTCTACTTACTTATCAGCAAGGGCACCAAACAGAACTGCTCCAACCAGCAGCCCAAACATATAGATAGAAGATCCAATGTTGTTCAAAGTGGCATTTTCACACACAAGATCCCACTGTAAGATAAGATCACAAGGTAAAAATAATGGCCTATATCTCCAAAAACAGTACACCAGCTGGTACAGTAGCCTGCCGATCATCCATCTAGACCAGGGGTGTCCTAACTTGTTCCTGGAGGGCCACTGTCCTGCAGAGTTTTTACATACATAAATGAGCTATTATATATTATAAAAACTTCCCTTTGAAAGTACTGCCATAGTGACAACCTGTTTTCGACAACCCGAGTGTAATAAATCAGTGTTATACATCATAACTAGGTCAATCAAGATAGTTTGTGGAACATTATGGCTGGTTGTTGTCAATCCTAACCAGCTTGGTCAAGATGGCCTATATCTCCAAAAACAGTACACCAGCTGGTACAGTAGCCTGCCGATCATCCATCTAGACCAGGGGTGTCCTAACTTGTTCCTGGAGGGCCACTGTCCTGCAGAGTTTTTACATACATAAATGAGCTATTATATATTATAAAAACTTCCCTTTGAAAGTACTGCCATAGTGACAACCTGTTTTCGACAACCCGAGTGTACATAATCATTTCAGTATCACATTTTAGAATTAACTCTCACCACAAAAATACCTATGGTAGGAAGTAGTTTCTTTCAACCCCCCCCCCCCCTAAAGGTTTTGGATGTGTGAGAGCGATTGTATGCATTTAAAGTTACCTTGAGATTCTTCTACTTACTTATCAGCAAGGGCACCAAACAGAACTGCTCCAACCAGCAGCCCAAACATATAGATAGAAGATCCAATGTTGTTCAAAGTGGCATTTTCACACACAAGATCCCACTGTAAGATAAGATCACAAGGTAAAAATAATGGCCTATATCTCCAAAAACAGTACACCAGCTGGTACAGTAGCCTGCCGATCATCCATCTAGACCAGGGGTGTCCTAACTTGTTCCTGGAGGGCCACTGTCCTGCAGAGTTTTTACATATATAAATGAGCTATTATATATTATAAAAACTTCCCTTTGAAAGTACTGCCATAGTGACAACCTGTTTTCGACAACCCGAGTGTACATAATCATTTCAGTATCACATTTTAGAATTAACTCTCACCACAAAAATACCTATGGTAGGAAGTAGTTTGTTTCAACCCCCCCCCCCCTTATCACCACACTTTCTTCCACCTCAGCCCAACAGCTGGACAACAGAGAGCAGTGTCAGATAGTCAACCCCCGATGTGGAGCTGGGCAAAGATCCAGCGTTTGAAAATCAAAACAGATTCTGCCTGGATGTCCTGCTGTGAGCAACCCATCTCTCTGGTCACATGTCGCAAAAGAAATGCAGCCGTCCTGCAGCCCTGTGAGCTATGCCTCTTTAATAAAGCCGTCTGAGATGCCTTCAACACGGGAGGCCAGAAATTCTCAATGCAGTCAGCACCCAAATCATATAAACCACAATACATGACTGGCTCCGATAGCACCAGAAAGACGTGGTAAGAAAGAGCCCCGCTCTGACTTGTTACATCACAAAACTACCACATCCTGTCATACAACATGCAATGTTTTGAGATTAGCACTCACCTCTGTGACAACAGTGCTGAGAAAGACTTCCTTGCTGAATTCCCATCCTCCCGTGCAGCCGTTTGAGGTGGACAAGTGCTCAGTAATTGGTAGACTGTGATTAAGCTGGGACAGAGGGCCATCCTGAAAGGACGTGCAGGACTCCCCAGGAGCAATGCTGAAGTTGAAGCCCAACCCGGTGCCACCACTGTCGCCCGCTGGCCAGGCGGATCTGCACAGGTGAGGGGGTACAGCCCCAGTGAAGACAGACACCAACATGTGGAAGGCCAAGAAGATCTGTGGCAGGCAGATCCATACATAAAGGGTCTTCTGGAAGCGTCCAAACCCTCCAATCCGGTCCAGGACTTTGTCAAAATTCATCCTGCCTTTCCTTGAATGTCACTTCATGAAAACTTACAGTGTCTATTCAGGTGATGATGACTGGGCCCACGAGTCTTAGGACACAACAGAAGTTGGTGTGTAAGTGTACATGTGCGTAATGCTCTAGATGATGTCAGGTCAGTATTATGTGATATTATCAATGCTATGAAATGGAGGTCTGGACACGGCTTGGAGGGACTGGTGTAGGTCTTCTCACACCTGTAGCAGAGAGAGAGAGGGAGGGAAGGAGAAGAAGAGACGAAGAGTGCTGCAGCGGAGTTCTGTCTGTTTGGTTTGTATAAATATAAGGAGGGGAGGGCTGGGAGTGACCCAGATATCTGAAATGAGCCAGTAAGCATGAGGGGGAGGGACTATTGAGTGAAGGGGCGGAGAGTATCTATGGCAGGAGGGAAGAATTACTTTCACACTGTCTATCTACATTACAAACTCCAATACACTGTTTCGTTCCTCGTCTTACCAGCCTCCTTCTGCACTTGTTTCTTCCTCTTTATTTCCATTTCATTCACAGACTCTATGTCTGTGGGTGAGAGCAGAGGAAGTGTAAGAGAAAGTAAAGGAGGTTTGATTTTTGCATTGCATTGTCATCTCTCTCCAACATAAATGGTTTATTTTTCACTACTCTACAGACAAATATTGTGAAATTCTCACTATCACGTGTCTATTACAGTAACTATGAGTTTTGCCTCAGTAAACTCCTAATTAATAGTTAGTAGTTGTTAAGTTTAGGTATGAGTTAAGATTAAGGGATCTAAAATATAGTCATGCAGAATAAGGCATTAATATGTGCTTTATAAGTACTAATAAACAACCAATATGCATGCTAATAAGTATCTAATTAATAGTGAGAATTGGACCCAAAACTAAATTGTTACCGAATTATGTTTCCTGAGCTATGAAAAACCAACATCTGAGCAACAGATTTTTCCTCTTTAGTGAGGTATTTCAGCACTAAATGTGTACTTGAGTGCATATGTGCATGTTTATAAGATTAATTTGACAAAAGCCAAAGTATTCCTGTTATGAGATGCATGATAGGGGCCAGTTCAGGACCAAGCAAACAGATAACAAAACTGAGACAGACAGCCGGCTCTTCTGTAATGACCTCTCTTTGTTTTTCTGCCTGTCTTTGCCTTTCTTTCATCACTTTTTGACTGGAGTCAGGAATTTGAGGATTAAATAAGTCAATTGAACAGATAATGTTGAGAAAAATGCAAATGATGAAAGGCTAGCAGGATCATAGAGGGGGAGATGAAATGAATTAAAGGGGAGTAATGTGGCTGCTGTTTTTCAGCTTTCTTCAGAGAGACGTGCATGTGGGATAAGCCCCTTCCGCACTGACTCAGTGACAGGGTGTTTCTTCAATTATGGGAGCTTTTAATTCCAAGGGGATTACATTTTTTGAAAGTCTGGGTCTGTCAATATCCATCAATATTATTACATTGCTATTACATCATCAATTATCATTTAATTAACTTTAACACAAAATAATATCAGTCCCCCCGTTTGTGGCATTGTTTCCATCATGATCAACAATTATGACCAACTTGACACTGAACATGCATTTTTACCAAAGCAAAGTGTCTATCAAGAACAAGATAAATATAAGTCATGATGTGAAATATATATATATATATATATATATATATATATATATATATATATATATATATATATATATATATATATATACATGTAAAATATAAATATCGCTTGAGAAAACAACACTTTCAATGTGTGTAATTTCTGATCAAAGTGATGGTTAAATATTAAAAACATTTTTAAATATTCTTTAAAACTGAGACGGTTCTGATTTCTAACCATTAGTGAATGTTTTTTTTAATAACATATCAAATTTAATTTCTATTATATAACCCTTTTAAAATGGTTGTGAATTACAATCGAATGACATAGGAGAATTGGAATGCCGGTCAACAGGAACCACACTGTAGCCCCTCTCAGCAGGGTTGAAATATTTACTTATACTTCTGTGCTCAGAGAACTTAAACAGACCTTTTCTGTTGTAGGATGGTCGACACAGCAGCTTCTAACAAGAATAGAGCATGCACAAACTTACAGCACCTGCATTCATTTTTAAAAGCTGTAGTAATTGCAATTTACAGAATGGTGTTCCCACTTTTGTTTTCATTAAAGACTTTGGAATTTGTTTTACTCCTCGTCTCCTCGCTCCTTCGTTCCCTTGCTCCCAGTGTGAACCATGACATAATCAAACCATGGTTTGTAACCATGAAAAGTTTGTTTAAAAAAAGAAGAAGAAGAAGAAGAAGAAGAAGCTGTCTGCTGACCTATACATTCCATCTGATTTGGTCAAGCAAGCACAGAATTCATTCTAAATGACCCAACTAAAGTGAGCATAGTTACAAAAGTTTTGTCTTTGGGATTGGAGCAAAAATGCTCAGAATTCAACCTGAAGACAAAAAATACAATGATCATATAAGGATGGGCCAGAACTAGTCAAACATGTGACTGGTCTGAGTGAGTTTTAATCACAGTTTCTCAATACCCCCCCCATCTAAAACAATATTCAAAGTCCTCCTATATTGATTCTGATATTTCCTTTGGTATTTCTGCTGTAATTCTCACAACAAAGATTCTGTGAAAATGTTCCGCACCCACAAGTTTTGCACTTTTGAATGTGAGGATTACCCATAATTCCATTACAATGTAAAAAAATGTCCATCATTTTAATGGTAAAAGATTGTAAAAATGCAATGGAAAAAATTAAGTACTGTTAATTGGTTAACAGTATGTACCCTTACTATATTCGGTGAAAAATTGTAATAGATCTCATGGGACAGTTCATGTAATTTTACAGTGAAATACTGTTGCATATGTACAGATTTTTTAAGTACACTGTAAAAAGGAAACTTATTGTAGCATTTACTGCTCTCTCTACTGTAACAATATAAATGTTTTACGGCATGTCCATCATTTTAATGGTAAAAGATTGTAAAAATGCAATGGAAAAAATTAAGTACTGTTAATTGGTTAACAGTATGTACCCTTACCATATTCGGTGAAAAATTGTAATAGATCTCATGGGACAGTTCATGTAATTTTACAGTGAAATACTGTTGCATATGTACAGATTTTTTAAGTACACTGTAAAAAGGAAACTTATTGTAGCATTTACTGCTCTCTCTACTGTAACAATATAAATGTTTTACGGCATTGAATTTACATTTACAGTAAAAAAAAACTGGCAACTGTGATTGAAGTAATTTACTGCAAAAAATACAGTAGTAATATGTATGTGTCACGTGTTTGTTTCTGTTTAGTTCCTGTCTGCCCTTAATTGGTTCAGTTCCTGTTCTCATTTAATCAGCATTCATTAGTTTCCACCTGTGTTGCATTAATCATCTTATTAGTCCATCGTTTGGTTTTGTATAAATAGCCCTGCCTTTTCTCAGTTTCTTTGTCCTGTCTCTGTCATGTAAAGAGGATAGCGTACTCCTCGTATGTGCCCTTCAGGGCCCGCTCTTCCAGAGCACCCCCCAGTGCACGCTCCCCCAGAGCGCCACCCAGAATTCCTAATTTTCCCCAAGAAAGGGCTAAGGCCACGGAGGACTAAGGCCACTTTTCTGGCAAATAATTTAAATATAAAAAACGTACTTACAGGCTGAGTCAGAAGCGCCAGACTGTCCTTGCAAAGTTGGAACTGCCCCACTTTATAGAAACAGCCTTTGTGCACAGACGCATTGTAGGCTACTCTGCAGGATCAGGAAACAGTCCTCCATAAAATGCACTGCACACATGTGAATATTTGGGTTGAACTGTTCTGGAACAGTGTTGTAAATACAACTTAACCACTAATTTCTAGTTGTGTCCTCTTTTGGTAGGCCAAACAATGTAGTTTCGCTTTCACAACGAAACACACAGCCGGCTTGAGTGAGGAACGACCAGCGGATTCGACGAAAGATGTGACGACCCCGGGATGTGACGACCCTGGGCTGGACTCTGCTTCGTCCACGGTGAAAGCCAATCCGGCAATCCACAGCGTGAAGTTGATGTATTTCCTCTATAAAAGTTATGCCTTCTTTCTTTGTGTGAACATTTGGGTGGTGTTATCCAAATCTTGTACATCACACAGTGATGTAGACGTGTGGGGGCGTGTTCAAACGAGGCATTTTAGGAGGGCGTGGACAAGTCTTAACTTTTATAAAGAATATCTCTTTGGGTTTGAGACTTTAGTCTTCGCAACTTTAGGGATCTTATTTATGCACGAACAGTTTGTAACACTCCAAAGAGAAAGGAAAATTTGAAATTGCATCATATGACCCCTTTAAGGTTTAGATATTGATGTATTATTGTTTCGTTTGATGTTACAATTGTGATGATTTGTGGCGTTTGCTTTAGTTGGGCTCTTGACCCTTGACTTTCTGAAGTTAAACTTTCTTTCACTGTTGTAACTGTGTTTATAAAATGCATTTGTTATAACAATAAAGTCAGAGAGAACATGTGATCAGGTGATGATGGCTATGTATTACCGATGACAGAATCATCATGTTATAGCCTGATAATCTCCGATAAATTCCTGGCATTATTTGTATGAGGACAGTTAAATATTTTTTACTTTTTGGGTTATAATAGCACTGTCATGAGCTAGTAGTGACAAACAGATAGTCTGAAAGATTTTATGTTTAAAAAAATGATCGTAGCAACAAAATATTCAGATAAAACTTTGAACATCACAAAACAAACTACTAAAAAGTCACAACAGAAACAACAGCAAAAATAAAAGCAGATAGTAAGAATAAAAGAAAATGCTAAGGCAATTCAGCTGCATAATTTATTCATGCTGCAATACATGCTGGGTGAGTTGTGATCCCATCATGCACTGCAACATGAAGCTTTTTTTTATTGTCACCATTTTTGAGATTAATCAGCTGAATCTTAATGTCTGTTTATGTTTGAAGAAAAAATAAGTAACTGACAAACTTTTTGTGCACAATATTCAATTCTTCATATCGTTATAACACTGGTGGATCACATGCTATAGAATCACATGACTACTATATTCAATAATGTAAGACTAATAACCCATATAACCAAAAATAAGACTCTATATGATATCAGTGAATCAGGCCATGTCACGAATCAGGCCTCTGTGGCTCTCTCCGATGGCCTCCGGAGGGCACCCTCTCCCGAGTACTAATGTTCATGGACTACATTTCCCAGACACCCCGTACCTGGGGCTGATTACGGCACAGGTGTTCCCCCTTAGCTTCCCTATTTAAACAGCTCTCAGACACTCTATGGTTGCGATGATCCGTCAGAACGACAAAGGGAAGTTTGGCCCCCTCCAACCAGTGACGCCATTCCTCCAAGGCTGCCTTTATGGCTAGAAGTTCTCGATCCCCTACATCATAGTTTTGTTCCGTCGAGGTGAGTTTCCGAGAGTAGTAGGCACAGGGAAAGAGTTTCCAAATCAACATGTGCATTCACTGTTTGAAAAGTGTCTGACAAATGCATGGCATTTTTGGCCAGTAGTGGATTCTTGACCAAATAGCTGAAGCAATGGTGTTTTTAAAAAAATTGCTATTACATTACAGGTTCCTCAGGTCAGTCTATTGGTTTCTGGTTTCTTTGAAGCAGCTGTAGTATTTGTTATCTTCTACTAAGTAAGGTTCTCAAATGGCATCAGATTTATTATTTATTTATTTATTATTTGGTTATATTTGTTCTGCTTTGAAGCTCTACAAATTCTAGTAGTTGAGGTAAAAGAGGGTGGGAGTTCCCCGAGGCCAAAATGGAAAAGCTCATCTAATTAAAACTTTGACTGAGACGTTTGTAGCCTCCTCTGTTGCTAAACAATACAAGAAGTTAAGACTTGTAGTTGTGACACAGCTTAGAGCTGTTTCTAAGCAGGTAAGACCTTTCTTATTGAATGGAAAACAGACTGTACAGACAGAAGAATAAAGATGCTCTGTAATAATAATAATAATAACCTCTATAAAATATGCATTGTTTGTTTACACAGAGCAAAAAAAAACAAAACTTTTGGTTCGTTTCAGTGAACAAGTTCAAAAAACAGTTAATCAGTTTATGACTTTATTATTTCCAATGTATGCAGAAAATGAAAAAAAGAAATGGGTGGATATTTACTATTTTAGAGTGGTTGTGTACAATCCTTTGACACGTGCTTTTATCAGTGATATTAGAGAGAGCCACAGAGGCCTGATTCGTGACAGGCCACTACATGATGATTATATCATTAATACATCATTAATATTACCTGATTACTTTGCTCTGTGGTTCTATGCAGCACCTTAGGTTTAAAAAAATCTCTTAATTTCTGGAATCTTAGAAAGAAAGATAATAAAAATTAAATGTTTTTGCTATTCCTCCTTGCTCAGTGCACACTCTTCAGTAAAAGAATGAAAAACATTAGTACATTTGTTATGACAGAATATTTGGTTTTAAAAATGTTCAGATGGATTTATATATTTGCTTCACATATGGTCAAAAACAAAGGCCAGGCTCATGTAATCCATTCAAATTACATTTAACATTCATATATTAAGTGTCAGTAGAGTAAAAAAAATCTGCCTATGAACATTCCCAGTGATATAATCTTATTCTAGCCAGAATATAACAATTTGTGTGTGTGTGTTTGTGTGCCTTGTGAAGGATGGCATACTGTAATTGTAAAGAATACATGTACTGGTAAGGAGTGCTGGATGCTGTACTGATTAAATGTATTGTTTGAATGCACATGTTGATTTGGATAAAAGTGTCTGACAAATGCATGGCATTTTTGGCCAGTAGTGGATTCTTGACCAAATAGCTGAAGCAATGGTGTTTTAAAAAAAATTGCTATTACATTACAGGTTCCTCAGGTCAGTCTATTGGTTTCTGGTTTCTTTGAAGCAGCTGTAGTATTTGTTATCTTCTACTAAGTAAGGTTCTCAAATGGCATCAGATTTATTATTTATTTATTTATTATTTGGTTATATTTGTTCTGCTTTGAAGCTCTACAAATTCTAGTAGTTGAGGTAAAAGAGGGTGGGAGTTCCCCGAGGCCAAAATGGAAAAGCTCATCTAATTAAAACTTTGACTGAGACGTTTGTAGCCTCCTCTGTTGCTAAACAATACAAGAAGTTAAGACTTGTAGTTGTGACACAGCTTAGAGCTGTTTCTAAGCAGGTAAGACCTTTCTTATTGAATGGAAAACAGACTGTACAGACAGAAGAATAAAGATGCTCTGTAATAATAATAATAATAATAACCTCTATAAAATATGCATTGTTTGTTTACACAGAGCAAAAAACAAACAAAACTTTTGGTTCGTTTCAGTGAACAAGTTCAAAAAACAGTTAATCAGTTTATGACTTTATTATTTCCAATGTATGCAGAAAATGAAAAAAGAAATGGGTGGATATTTACTATTTTAGAGTGGTTGTGTACAATCCTTTGACACGTGCTTTTATCAGTGATATTTTACTGGGGCGCAGTAGTATTTCACTGTGCTCGTGCCCCACTAAAAGAGGTCTAGTGATGCTCAGAGGACATCTACCAATCGATGTTGTCATGATGTCTATTGTCTTTGGCAGACGAGAATAACCAGTCAAATGGAAGTTTATGGAGTAATAGAAGATAGGACTGGTTCTGTCTCTACCCTATAAAACAGATTTAGCCAAGTTTTTACATTGATTGGCACATATAAACAGCTCATAGTTCTATAGTACTTGAAATAATTATTTGTTGTAAATATCATGAAATAACCATACATTTATATCAATAAATTTACTTAATTTTACAATATAGAAATTAGTAGAATGTTTAAAAGATCAGAATTCAGAAATGAGAACTGATCAACTCTATGTCAAACACTTTGTTCCACATCTCATCTCAATAGGGTTGATGTTGATTGAGTTGACAGACACTTAGAGTTAAAACTCATGTGATCAAATTATCTGGATTACATAATGAGGTTCAAGCTGCTGCCCCTGTGTGGCAAGATTCAGCTTTATGCAAGAGTTACAAAACAGCAGTAATGAGTATGTAAGCAGTATACAAGTGATCATATTTCAAGAGGAGATCATGTGGGCCGGCCATATAAAGGAACTTAGACATTACTAATACTAACACACAGACACGAGCTGATCAGGTTTCCTTTCTTGACACATAAAAGAATAGCTCAACCCAAAATGAAAATGCTGTCATTTTTTACTATCATATTATAATACCCTCATATCTTCCAAATCCATATGCGTTTAAAAAAAAAAATCTTTATCAATCATTAAAGCACCATGATGGCAGTTCAAGTTTTCTGAAGCCATACACTTGCTTTGTGTGAGGAACAAACAGAAAAATTCATTTTTTTACTGATAATCCTTCCCCTCTGCAGAAGCTCAAGGCAGATTTAAAAAAAATTGTCAGTGAATGGTATGGATTAATTCATAAACACTATAAAACATTTTTTTTTTAAAATCAGGACACTGTATAATGCAAACTGAATATGGTCTATAGCGAGAAGATGATTTTCAGTGAATTAAAAAAATCATGTAGCTTCAGATGATGTGAATGAACTACTTTTGCAATACATATACAGTCCTCTTTGAAGCATTATGTATATGAAAACAATTAACTGTTACGGAAAGAGCTGTTTGAAGATTATTCTTCTTTTATGTTTCACAGAAAAATAACAGCATATAGGTTTGAAACACCACAAAATGAGTAAATCATGAGTAAAATAATCATTTTTGAGTAAACTATACTTGCATTTACATGCAGGTATTTTAATTGTACAGTGAGTACACTTAATAGTTAAACATATCTAAATGTAAAGTGAGTCCAACTGAATGAATAGTGAGAAGGAACCTTGGCTGTGTATTTGGTTGTGAGTTCAAGTTTGTTTTAAGATCAAGTAGTGATGAAAGGGATTTAGTCTTCTCCAGTTGAAGTCTCTATATAGCTGAACAGACGAAGCCAACAGGATGCCAGCTGGTTGTAGTATCACTTCATAAATCAAGAGTGTGTTTTATGCCACTCCTTTAATGTTTCTGCCCCTCAGGGTCCTCCAAACCTGCTGCTTGTGTAACAGTGAGACATGCACGTGAGAGATCATGTGTGCGTGTGTTTGTGTAATGTTCATAATTTGCTCACATGTTGTTTAGCGTCACTCAAAAGGCATTTGCTTTAGACGCATTTCTCATTTAGCCTCTGGCTGCTAGTGGAGCCTTTCATCTCGTGTCTTGCATGTGAAATATGAGATCCCAGAAGAAGGGCCTTCTTTAGAAACCATAACATGTCAGTGCTTCCAGTTCAATCACTTAAGGTTGTGTAACATGGATAAATGAAAGGTGCGTGAGTTGACAGTGTTATCCAAGGCTTTACATCATCCTGGTGACTTTATGAAAGAGGGCAGGGCTGCATAACATGAGGTTATAAAACGTAAGTATTTTGTAGATTAAGGTGGTATATCTAGAACTAAAATCATCAAATGTCTCCTCTGTATGATGTTGAGAAAACTATCAGTTAGCATTCCAATTCGTCTCAATGGCAGTTGCTACCTCAAAAAAGGTAACTGGCCAAACATTTACTATTGTGATTTATATGTTGCGCAAAAAAGGCGTTGTGGCTAATTTTAAATGGTCATCGATGAAATAAGGAAAAGATGCATCTTGGCCCTAAAATGGTGTAGATATGGCATGCAGCAGACAGAGGCTAATACTGTTTATAAGACTGTGTGTTCCTGTGTCTCTAGATAAGTGTTCCTGTGGCTCAGTGGTAGTGCACTATGTTAGCAGCACAAAATATCATGGGTTCAATTCCCAGGGAGCACACATACTGGTAAAAGATATATATCCTGAATGTACTGTAAGTTGCTTTGGATAAAAGTGTCTGCTAAAAATGCATAAATTAAGACTGGAGATTTAAGTGTTTTAGGGTACAAATGGGAATTTCTAACGGGACTGTCCAATACCCTTTACACAGGTCTAATGTGGTAATGCAAGCAGCTTTTCCAATCTGCTCCATAAGTTCATCTATGTGGCATGGGGTAGGTATCGAACTGAGAGACAGTATTGAGCTTGTGAAAGTTAATGCATACCCAAAGTGTTCTATCTTTTTTGAGATGAGTACAATCGGGCTGCTCCATTTGCTGGATGTTCTATGACACACCATGATATGGGGTGGTCTTCATGGTCAAGATGCCAACTTCCACCGAATGAATCTGCTTCTTTAAGTGGGAGGTGAACTTAGTTCCCTGGTCCGTGATAATTTCTTCTCGGAAACCTACCCTGGAAAACAGCTGGACTAGGGCACTAATGTTTTTAGGGTGTTTTTTGTACACGGGGGGGAAAGCCTACACTGTAAAAAAAATTGGAATTTTAATGATTAAAGAGTATTATTTTACAATATATTACTGTAGTAAGAAATTTGCTGTGAAATCAATGCATCCTGGGTAATTTTCTTACAAATGACTGTGAATGAACAGCAGAATGATGCTAACATCACAGTAATTTACTGCTCTTGTTTTACTGTGAATTCCCATTATAAAGTAGTCTTTTACTGCGCCACTGTGAGAAATTTAGTTGTTCACTACTGTAATTGTTTTGAAGGTGGTGTAGAGACTATGAATAACACTGGTTTTCTGACATGTGGGACAGGAACAACTCTGCCTGCCCATTGACAATGAATTTCCAGTACTGCAGTTTTCAGCCATAAATTTCACTGTAAGCCTGTCCTCCTCATACATACCCACCAAATTTTGGCTTACGCAGCAGGCACACTATTGTATTATGCCCTGTCTGTTGAAAATGATACATAAAATCCTTTTCCCACAACATAAAAAACATTGCCTTTTCTACCTCTACTTTCCCACCCCAAGTCCCAATGTACCTCCAATGACTACCTGGTTTTTGATGAACTTGTCATTGGAAGATTGTGAAGAGCTCTGTCCCTGAGGTCCACCCTCGCTGAACGCTGATGTACTTTAAGTTCAGCTTAGCTGAGGATCTGCTTCTTTAAGTGGGAGGTGAACTTAGTTCCCTGGTCCGTGATAATTTCTTCTCGGAAACCTACCCTGAAAAACAGCTGGACTAGGGCACTAATGTTTTTAGGGTGTTTTTTGTACACGGGGGAAAGCCTACACTGTAAAAAAAAATTGGAATTTTAATGATTAAAGAGTATTATTTTACAATATATTACTGTAGTAAGAAATTTGCTGTGAAATCAATGCATCCTGGGTCATTTTCTTACAAATGACTGTGAATGAACAGCAGAATGATGCTAACATCACAGTAATTTACTGCTCTTGTTTTACTGTGAATTCCCATTATAAAGTAGTCTTTTACTGCGCCACTGTGAGAAATTTAGTTGTTCACTACTGTAATTGCTTTGAAGGTGGTGTAGAGACTATGAATAACACTGGTTTTCTGACATGTGGGACAGGAACAACTCTGCCTGCCCATTGACAATGAATTTCCAGTACTGCAGTTTTCAGCCATAAATTTCACTGTAAGCCTGTCCTCCTCATACATACCCACCAAATTTTGGCTTACGCAGCAGGCACACTATTGTATTATGCCCTGTCTGTTGAAAATGATACATAAAATCCTTTTCCCACAACATAAAAAACATTGCCTTTTCTACCTCTACTTTCCCACCCCAAGTCCCAATGTACCTCCAATGACTACCTGGTTTTTGATGAACTTGTCATTGGAAGATTGTGAAGAGCTCTGTCCCTGAGGTCCACCCTCGCTGAACGCTGATGTACTTTAAGTTCAGCTTAGCTGAGGTAAGTCCACGTACTGGTTCATGTTCTCTGAGATGTCAGCTCATGTCAGCTCGTCATAGTGGCCGCCTTCTCCTCATCCATTGCCAGGGGCGGCGCCAGAGAATTTTGAACGCAGGTGCTGAGGGGGTGCTAGATCATTGACAGGGGGAGCAGGGCAATTAATAGTAAATATGACCAAAACAGGTTGTTATTATTATTTTTTTTTTATATGAATAATAAAATAAATTGTCCATTCTATTTTGTAACATTTTATTACATGATTTATTGGCTCATCACAATTTAATTACAATTTTCATTTTATGAAATTAAACAAGTAGCCTACATAGATCAGTCAGGTCCCAAAGATTTTTTTATACAGTCCACCTAGAATTCACTGAACAAGCATTTCGGAATGTGTGTCAAAAGTAATATGACATTAAAAAGCATTTACTTGCTTTTTACAGTCTCAAAACAGAGCCTACGCTCTCTGTGTATCGATGGCCAAATGTGCCAAACTGCTGTTTCGGGCATAGCTGCTTCTCAGATGTGTCTTATAGTGTATGAGACAGGAAAAAGATCTCTCACATATGGAAAGCAGTAGGGCTGCTATATGGCGGTTCACTCTGACGTTAATTTGATATGCACTATATATGTGCACATCAAGCGCTTACTGCATGGCATGGAGGCGCCTGCGCAATCCCTTGCTTTTTTTTTCCTGCGGAAAGAACTTAAAACTCCATAATTTTTGGTCATACAGATAAGAGTAGCCTAATAGGCTACATCATTTGTAAAAAATATTTCTGCTTTTATTGATGTACACTCACAATAACACCAAAACATTGTGCTTTTGTAAAATAGAGAAAATAAACAGGATGTGCTTGCCATCTCATGCAGTCTCCGTGAAATGGAACACATCACAACAATGCCACTTGCCTCACAGACATAAGAAATAAATCTATGAAAAAAAAATATAGCTTGAAATGTCTACTGTTAAATGAACCAATTCAAATAAAAAAACAAATATTATCTAATTATGTAGTCTGTATAAAAAGGTGCATTTCTCTATTAAAGGCACGTCCATTACTGAGGAGATGGTGAGTCAGCGTCAGCATTCGGCAACTTCATCTTTGCAGCCGACAGTGAAAGCACTAGTTTATTAAAGGGGTTGTTGACTGTTTTTTTTCTGGGCTTGATTGTGTTTATGGGGTGCAGTCTAATATGAGTTAATGCTTAGTTTAAAAAAAAGCGCATTCTTTTTCACATAATTTACCTTTATTCTACACCGCTCTGTCCCTTCTCCCATAAATGCGCAGATCATTTCCTGCTTTTATGAAGCCCCTCCCTCAGAAATACGTGATGGGCTTAGATTGGCTAGCTAGTACAGTGTATTGTGATTGGCTAAACCGCCTCTAGTGCGCGTCTAAACGTCCCGCCCCTCAGGTCAGCAGCATGTGCTCCGGTTACGTTGTATACAATGGCATCGTCAATATTGCTTATCAGTTTGAGCCCGATTGAGTAGCAGAGGATATTAGTGAAGAGGATCATTCAGAACTTGTGCAAGCACGGCTCTTAATGGTATGTTTTTTTTATTGCTGTTGTCTCATACTTTAAGATACGCGTTATTTGTAAATGCTACTGCTTCTGTTAGCTTTTAACATACGGTTTTATCCTGATTAAAGCTTTATAATAATAAATGCATTTGGCAAACACTTTCATCCAAAGCAGCTTACAGTGCATTCAGGTTACACTTTTTTTTTACCAGTATATGTGATCCCTGGGAATCGAATCCACGACCTTTTGCACTGCTAACACAATGCCCTACCACTGAACCACAGGAACATATAAACTTAACACTGTATGGCAACTGCACGTGCGTCCATTTATACTGCTTCTCATAGCTATGTGAAAATAAGTGTATAAATGGAACAGTTCATTGTTGGAGCTGAGCTGATGAGCTGAGAGAGAGAGAGAGAGAGCGAGAGAGAGAGAGAGATGCAGCAGAGCAGAGCAGGGGACACGAGGAACAGGATTAGAACCCCTGCTTTAGAACACTGATTTTGAATCTTGTGAATCCATTAGAATCGTTAGAAGACAGAATCGCTATTCATATATTTGAATCATATATTTGAGTATTTCTAACAATTGGAAATACTCAACCCACTCTCCCCTATGCAATTACAACTCATTTGAATCTCATGTGATCACTATAACAGCTCCCGTAAAACTCCAGGTTGTGGTAATTTACCGCCCTCCTGGGCAAATTCTATCCGCCTTCCTAGAAGAGATGAAGGGGGTGGGGTTTGTCTGTAACTCATTGTAGTTCCTACGAGCCATTTTTGTAGGCATTAAACTGCCAGAATTTTAAAAGAAGATATCTTTGTTTGCATTGAACTTTCAGCACCGCAACTTTGCAGATATTGTTTATGCTCAAACAGCAACATTACACACTAACGTTAAAAAATTAAATCGCAATCAACAGCCCTTTTAATAAACAATTAAAATGTCTTCTTTCATAATCATTACTTTTTCACAGAAATCAGTTCATTCTCAGCACATAGTGACTCTTTCACTTAGATATCACACTATAGAGACTGTGTCTGTTCCTCGAACTAGAAAATACAAAAAATGTCCAAACCAATTTAAGAGTAACAATTTAATTGATGTTCAACAAATAAAAAACAGATGTAACACGGATAAACGAATGATAAAGCTTGGCTTATTGAATATCAGGGGCCTCATGTATAAAACTTTTACGTAGATTTGATCCTAAATGTGTGCGTACGCACAAAAGCTAGATTTTGCGTACGTACAAAAGTTTTCAGATTTATAAAGCCATGTGTACGCCAGAACCTGCGCAAAATTCCCTTTGTAATACCCAGTCATGGGAGGATTGTGCGTACATGAATCTCCACCTCGTCTCCTCCCTGAAATAGCCATTTATGGAGCTTACAACGCCTAGTTTTAATATGCATAACGTCATCTGCATATCATTTCCATGCATATTCCATCCACATGACACCATGTTTAATGCAGTTAAGGGTAGGAATGCATTAGGAAAATATCAGATACGGACTATAAATGCGTTTTGAGACATCACTATTCTAATTTATGCAATTTGCCTAAAAGGTAAACATATATTTTAGAATGTTCATTGCCTATATTTTTATGGAAAGAGATAGGCCTTATTTTTTTGCTGTGTGAATAACTGCCTGACTCACCGCGTCAATAACAAAACATTTTGAAAATAAAACGCGCATATCTAACAGTTTCCTTCAAATTCTATCTTTTAAATATGGTGTTTGTCACAATATTGGGAGGAGCATGAAAGGGGTTATCATTAGGCTACTATCTGTCTGTGCGCGACACCTGTGAACAGAGGTTCTACTGTCATCAGACCAATGGACTGTTTGATAAACGAGCACATCCTTATGTCTGTCGTTACCGTCTATGTTCCAAAGCTATCAAACAAAGGCAAGTTCACAAAAATGATCATTATTATTCACGCAAAAGTATTTTCTCAGAACATGAGTTTTACTATTTAGAACACAATTTAAAGCGGAATTATCATGTGCCAAGCAATCCTCGTTGTGATTAAAACATTAAATTGCATACCACAGGTAAATTGTTCGAAAGCAGCACATCCACTGCAAATATTTCTGTTTAAATTTATATAAAAATGTTGTAATTTCTGAATTTCATTATTCAGAGTGTCATATTTAATCTAAACGTGTATGTCAAATGTAAAACAGACTTTAAAATCATTCTGTTTGCTTCCTTATTTCGCTCCCTCCAGTAAAAGAGTGAGTATGCATGGTCAGTGCGCACATATTTACGCCTAGTTAATTTTTTTTATAAATCTCGATATGTGTGTGAAAAATTGCACACGCATATTTCCATGCCCATTTTGTATGTACGCAACATTTATACATCAGGCCCCTGGTCCCTTTTTGAAAAAGCACTTTTTGTAAATGATATGATCACTGATCATAAACTAGATGTGCTCTGTTTGACAGAAACCTGGCTAAAACCTGATGATTACATTATTTTAAACAAGTCTACCCCCCAAGATTAGTGTTATAAACATGAGCCACATCCAAAAGGTAAAGGGGGAGGTGTTGCTACAATTTATAACAATATTTTTCGGTATTTCTCAGAGGGCGGGTTTCAAGTATAACTCGTTTGAAGTAATGGTGCTTCATATAACATTATTCAGAGAAACAAGTGTTAATGATAAATCCCCTGTGATGTTTGTACTGGCTACTGTATTACAGGCCACCAGGGCACCATACAGACTTTATTAAAGAATTTGCTGATTTTATATCCGAGTTAGTGCTGGCTGCAGATAAAGTTTAATTGTTGGTGATTTTAATATCCATGTTGATAATGAAAAAGATGCACTGGGATCAGCATTCATAGACATTCTGAACTCTATTGGGGTTAGACAACATGTGTCAAAATCATACTCTAGATTTAATACTGTCATATGGAATTGATGTCGATGGTGTTGAAATTATGCAGCCAAGCGATGATATCTCAGATCATTATCTAGTCTTGTGCAAACTTCATATAGCTAAAACTGTAAATTCTACTCCTTGTTACAAGTATGATAGAACCATCACTTCTCACACAAAAGACTGCTTTGTAAGTAATCGTCCTGATTTATCTCAATTCCTTAGCATATCCAATACCTCAGAACAACCTGATGAAACAGAAACTATGGACTCTCTCTTTTCTAGCATTTTAAATACAGTTGCTCCTTTACACTTAAGGAAGATTAAGGAAAACAGTCTGACATCGTGGTATAATGTGCACACTCGCACCCTAAAGAGAGCAGCCTGGAAAATGGAGCGCAGCAGATACTCTGAATGTTTGGTCACATATGTTTATATATGTATATGTATGTTTATTCCATGCATTTACATTTAAATTTAATCATTTAGCAGACGCTTTTATCCAAAGCGACTTACAAATGAGGAGAACAATAGAAGCAATCAGACCAACAAGAGAGCAACAGTGTTCAAGTGATGTGGCAAGCCTCAGTTAGTCTAGCATAGTACACACAGCAAAGTTTTTTTTTTATAAATTTGAAAAAATGAATAGAATATATAAGTGCTAGTATTAATTGGTCGGGTGCTGACCAAAAAGATGTGTCTTTAGCCATTTTTTGAAATGAGCAGCTATTGGCAGCCAGTGCAAACTGATGAACTGAGGTGTGATGTGGGCTTTCTTCATCTCGCTGAAGACGACTCTCACTACTGCATTCTGGATCAGTTGCAGAGGCTTGATAGTACATGCCGGAAGGTCCGTCAAGAGCGTATTACAATAGTCCAGTCTAGAGAGAACAAGAGCTTGAACAAGGAGTTGTGTGGCCTGATCTGATAGGAAGGGTCTAATCTTTCTAATGTTGTTTAAGGCAAATCTCCAGGACTATGCAGCAATACGGTCTGTAAAGCTTATCGGATCATCAATCACAACTCCAAGGTTCCTGGCTGCCCTGGAAGGAGTTATGGTTGACGAACCTAGCTGTATAGAGAGGTTGTGATGAAGTGCTGGGTTGGCTGAGAACACAAGCAGTTCTGTCTGCGCAAGGTTGGGTTGAAGGTGATGGTACTTCATCCAGCCAGAAATGTCTGTCAGACAGGCTCCAATGAGAACAGCTACCATCAGCTCATTTGATTATATTAATGTTATATCTGTCCCTCTTTGTTGATGATTTTCTTTATGATTGTTACACTAATGCTGGACTTATGACATAAAATATCCTGAGTGGACAGTAGGGGTGGACGGTGCATGGTTCCAGGGCCGGACTGAGATGCAATTTCAGGCCGGGAAGTCTTACACTCATCCAAGCCACACAGACAAAAAGGGGCCAAAATTGTACCTTTTGGGGTACAACAGCTTGTCACTGGAGCAGTACTCTTAAAAGGACTTCTTTGTACCTGTTTTTTACCCCTAATAGGTACATATTAGTACCTTAGAGTAGTAATCCGTACCCTTAAGGTACTAATATGTAGGCCTACCTATTCGGGGTAAAAAAGGAATAAAGATGTCATTTTAAGAGTACAGCTCCAGTGTCAAGCTGTTGTTCACCAAAAGGTGCAATTTTGGCCCCTTATTTCCTGTATATAGCCTATACATCCACAACAATTTCTAAGAACCACAGCACAGACTATTAACTATTATAACCACACTATTATTTGTATGGCTACCACATAAAAAGGTCTAAATCGTTAGGCTGGGGCCGTGGAAAATAATTAAAGTTTCTCTCTTGCACTGCACCTTCACTTCCCTTTCCCTTTTCTTCATTTTCCCCAATATCTCTGTCTCTCCCTTTTTTTTCTTACCTGTCACTTCTTCACCAGCAGGTCTACTGTTATGAACAGAACTGTGTCCACCTTGTTGAAAACAACCACCTCATTTCAATTTGTTAGCACAGAATGTTATCTTAAAATGCAGGCTTGGTGAGCTGAAGAGACTACTTTAAAGGGGTGGTTCATTGCGATTTCACTTTTGTAACATTAGTTAGTGTGTATAAACAATATCTGCAAAGTTACGAAGCTGAAAGTTCAATGCAAACGGAGATATCGTCTTTTAAAATTCTGGCGGTTTAATGCCTACAAAAATGGCTGCTAGGGACTACAACAAGTTATTTCCCGGGTTCGTGACATCACAAACCCAGATAAACCCTGCCCTCGGGAAAAGGCTGCAAAGGGGGCGAGGCCATGCTGCGCTGCTTTAGAGAAGAGGAAGAGAAAACTAGAGGTGCACGTAAAAATCTATTCATATATGAATCGCGATTCTGTCTTCTAACGATTCTAATGGATTCACAAGTTTCAAAATCAATGTTCTAAAGCAGCGGTTCTCAATACTGTTCCTCGCGTCCCCCTGCTCTACACACGCTCTGCATCTCTCTCTCTCTCTCTCTCTTTCAGCTCAGCTCCAGCAATGAACTGTTACAATTATACACTTATTTTCACATAGCTATGAGAAGCATTACACATGGAAACACACTGGGCTAGCTAACCAATCACAACACACTGGGCTAGCTAACCAATCAGAGTCCATTGCCTATTTCTGAGGGAGGGGCTTCATAAAAGAAGGAAATGATCAGCGCGTTTCTCAGAGAAGGGACAGAGCGGTGTGGAATAAAGGTAAATTATTAAACACATGTTAGACTGCACCCCATAAACACAATCAAGCCTAGAAAAAAAACACTGAACCACCCCTTTAAAAAAAACATTAAAAATCTTACTGATCAAAACCTTTTGACTGGTAATGTATTAAAACACATTTTCTAAAGTGCCTAAATGTCAAAATTAGTACAATATATTTGTTGAAAAATTATAACACACTATTGAATTATTAGGCTATGACTCATATTATTTTTGTGTTGCTGTCTGCTCAAGCTCTCTCCCTCCCTGTACAACACATGTGAATATCCGTCTCTGCTAAATGTTTTTATGTAACTTTACAATCGATATTGATGTCCTTTAGCACAGTATTCTGAATGTTGATAATAATGGGGTGCTACTGATAGCCTGACAGATACTAGCAGTTTATTACTCAACTAGGTTAACAGGTTAATAAAGACAAAACTAGTGTATTTACAGATGAAACTGACCTGCACTTGAAGCCCTGAACAGGTCAGTGGTGTTGCTATTTCACTGCTTCTTCTGGCCACTTTCTCTCTTTCATCGAGTCCCGCGCATCGGTTCTGTTTGGAACCGTTTGATGGAAGCGCGGAACAGACGTGAGCTGATTCATATACCGCAGCGCTGCCAGTCAAGACTAACCGATTTATGATTTATTATCGAATGATAAAAGTGGACGGAAATGATCACTTTGGTACATTGAGAAGGCATAAATATAAAATAATAATAATAATAAAACAGGGTAACAGGGCAATATCCAAAATATGGATATTTTAGGCAATATAGAGATCCTGGCCAGGACGTGTCCTGGAAAAATGGCATGTGTGGTCACCCTATTTAATGATCACTTGAAATTGGAGTCAGATTAAACACAGAGCTAGACTAAAATTGAAAATAAACCCTGATAAATTAAGTGAACTCTGCAAAAGTGCAAGTAAAAGACCTACACACATTATACCTTCACCCACGCCATTGGACAGAGAGAATATTTACCTGTGTCTGTTGAATCCCAAACATCAAGAGGATGCTTACCTGTGTCCACGGAAGCCCAGTCATCTGCTGACTTTTCTGCTGTGCTGGAACTAGAAGGAATGGATGGGGAGCTGGAAGAGACAGTTCCTGTGGAGAGAAAAAGACAGATGATTAGTCAGAGGGAAGGGAGTGTAGAAAGTGGAATTGTGAGGAGATCTAACAGAGAAAGGATTCCTCCAAGGGTCTTGACCTATTCTTCCTTGGGTCAACACAGTTATAAACCACCTACTGAAATAAGTACTGTACAGGTGATGCCGGTTCAGAGACTCCCATATTATCCCCATGGGGTGTCAGGACCAGTTTATACAACCTGTTCTTATGCCCCACCAGTTCTTCCTTACCAGATAGGGCAGGAGTCACCAAACTCGGTTCTGGAGGGCCAGTGTCCTGCAGAGTTTAGCTCCAACTTGCCTCAACACACCTACCTGGAAGTTTCAAGTATACCTTCTAAACATTCTACAGTATACATTCTAGAGTAGGAAATTCATTCATACATTCAGGGTGTCACACAAGCATTGGACCACAAAACGGAGTCATACATGATACCGGTGACACTAAAAGTGACTCTCAAAACTGATAGATGTATATACGTATATACAGTATAAATTAAGAATTCCTGGAGTTCTCATAGTCTTGTTAATGTGTTTGGAAGGGTTATGACCAGAGTTGTGGAGACATTACCAGCTAATCTGAATGCCCAAACTGGGTACCCTGCCCCCAACTGATTCTTAGAAAGTGGGAAAACTCTATGTATATGTGTGTGTGTGTGTGTGTGTGTGTGTGTGTGTGTGTGTGTGTGTGTGTGTGTGTGTGTTAGAGAGAGTTTGTGAGTGCGTGTGTGTGTACCTACTTAAAAATATTTTGGGGACAAATCTGTACCCACAATTGAGCAAAATCTCCACCTACATCACATAAAGACAATGGAATGTCCCCTTTAGATAGCTAAGTAACCATATTTGTGTGTGTACAGGTTTAGCCTGTGGGGACCAAATATCCACACAAGTGCAGCAAAACTGAATTAGTTGCATTGCAGGGACCAGCCAAAATTCCCCACAATTAAAATATATTAATAAACATAATAAATAATGTTTTAATTAACATGTAAAAAGCAAAATGATTTTGATGAGTTAGGAATATGCAATATCATTTTATTTCAAAAGGATGGGGAAAATAAAGTCGGTTGACTCCAAGGAAAATAATTTTAGAATCGTTATCTGATGGTAAAGGGAACATCTGTCAAGGCACAGCACCTGAACTTCCTCTATTGCTGTAGACCATAAAAATATTAAATACACAAATAAAATGTTTAGGTTAACTGCATCAGTCTCTTAAATTAAATTTTTTTATTTTTTTGAGGATAAAATTGAATTTATTTATAGGTCTATTGGTTCTCTCCCTAGTTCTGTGCTTCCGGAGGTTCTTCCACCAAGTATTCCTATGGTTCTGTTCTCTAGTTTTGCAACAATTACCACTGATGACATCTCAAAATTAGTGTTGACAATGAATTCAACCACTTGTATTCTTGACCCTGTTCCAACTTCTGTTCTAAAGGGGTGTCTGTCGACAATCAGTCCCCTCATATTAAATATTGTTAACATTTCTCTTATTACTGGGATTGTTCCGTGTGAACTTAAGGTTGCAGCTATCACACCAGTCCCTAAAAAGCCTGGATGTGATACCTCTGATCTAACAAATTATAGGCCCATTTCAAATCTTCCTTTCCTGGCTAAAGTCCTGGAACGTGTTGTTTTGGCACAATTACATTCTCATTTGCCATTAAACAACCTTTTAGAGCCTTTCCAATCTGGGTTTCTGGGAAATAACAAATCAGATATTGGTCAGGTCTAATATGGTGTCCCTCAGGGTTCGGTTTTGGGGCCCATATTATTTAGCATCTCTCATTGGCTGTAGGTCATCGCCCATGTGTTTTTCAGTCAGCACTCATTTCACACAGCGTGATTGTGAATCACCGACAGCTCCAGATATTTAACATGCCAAATATTTCACGGGCGTCGGCGACACGGCGGCGATTCCCTCAGATCGCGTCTTTGATAATTCACACTGCATGATTGTCACTCGCGGGAACGAGCACCGATTTGCCTCCGATTTCGGGCATTTGTCTGCGATTTCGCAAAACCTGTCAGCGAGTGTAAAATCGTGCAGTGTGAACTCAGCATTAGATGAAATCAACTGAAATAAAACACATTAAATCTCTCAAGATCTCAGTAGAAGATAATTAAACAACTCCACAAACAACATCACCAGCTTCACACATTACTAACCAGTTTAACTTTTTTTGTCATGTGTCTAAAAATGTCTTATTAAGAATCAACAGAGGTTTAGATGTTAATGTTTACTGAACATAAGTTGTAGAGGCGTAAGCGTTTGCTTTAGTTGGGCTCTTGACCCTTGACTTATTGATATTAATTTTACTTTAGTGACTATAATTGTTTATGAAACAAATTTGTTATGATAAGAAAAGGATTTTCTTTTATTCTTTCTATTTGCTGTTATTTTTGTTGTGACTTTTTACTGCCTTGTTTTGTGATGTTCAAAAATCATTTTAAAATTATCAGAATATTTTGTCACCATCGCAGAGATTCACTTGCTGATTCTTCATGTCTATGAGTGCCAGAATCTAAACCTTTTTATGAACCATATTTATAAAAGTGGCTTAAAGTTTTCTCACATTATCATCTCATATCATAGAACTGCATAGTAAAATCCCCCGAGTTAAATCAACTCTGCTCAGAGTGCATGTTGTCCCAATCTACAGAGTGTTAAAGTAACACTGAAGCAGAGTTACCACTGTTGAGGATTATGTGGTAAGTTTTCATGTCTAAAAGCCTGAGCAATAGTTGGTCATCTTCAACATTGTTCACAGTGGGTTTTCTGTACTAATGCTCAATCAATACTTAATTAATCACTTAATCATCCCATTAACTTTAACTCTGCTTCAGCGTTACTTTAACACTCTGTAGATTGGGACAATATGTACTCTGAGCAGAGTTGATTTAACTCTGGAGATTTTGCTGTCTACAGAAATCAGAATAGCACTACAGATTTAGATAAAATGAAATCAGAAACTCAGACGCATGAAATAGTGATGGGAAGTTCGGAACACTTTACCGACTCGGACCTTTGAGTCTCATTCAGCAAAATGGGCTAATCTTTTTTTGAGTAATTTCATTCATTTTAGCAAAATATAATTAAAATGTTACGTGTTACTTCTCTAACACGTCTACTACTTACGCAAACGTTGATCACACTACAAACAATACAAAACTGCTATAAGAAACAGAAAAGATTAATTAATTGTTTACCGGGTCTTCAGTCCATGATTAGCTCACCTCACCTCTTATCTGACAAGTCTTTGGGTTTGAGTCATTCGTTCATCACGTGACAGCCCCATACCCTTTAACCAATGCAGTCTGAGCCGGAAAGAGAATTGATTAGTTCATCTCGGAATCTTTCGAATCATTCGTTCTTGTGTCACGTGACGTGACAGCATTGGATAGAGAAATTAGTTAATTTACAAGCTTCCTTACAAATGGGAGCATAGTTATTATTATTATTATCATCATTATTATAATTATTATTTACTCTTACACTTACGTAATGCGTTTCTGGTCTCAAATTGTAGCTTTTTACTTCTTACAGTTTATAAATGTGTGAATTTCTGTCATTATGGTTCTTTTCCATAACAGGAAATAAAGAGTTGGTTATTATTATTAAGCCTCTTTCCGGCTCAAACTGCATATGTTAAAGCTTATGGGGCTGTCACGTGTTGAACGAACGACTCGAAAAACCCGAAGACTCAAGAGATGAACTAATCAATTCTCTTTCCGGCTCAGACTGCATTGGTTAAAGCTTATGGGGCTTTCACGTGTTGAACGAACGACTTGAAAAATCCAAAGACTCAAGAGATGAACTAATCAATTCTCTTTCCGGCTCAGACTGCATAGGTTAAGCTTATGGGGCTGTCACGTGATGAACGAACAACTCGAAAAACACGAAGACTTGAAACAGGTGAACTACTTGACTAATTCCAGTACAGAGCCTATAGAATGTTGTGCACGCTCACACGAATGTACTAATCACACACCGTTCTTCCTGAGTCACATTAAAGATTTGCTCAAAATGAACAAATCATTCAAGAACAATCCAACACTAGCGTGAAATGATTATATCGTAGAGTCTTTGCCAGCACCTATGAACTTTACAAACACAATTGTAACAGCCAAAGAGAAACTTATATATAAGAATTCAAGGGTCAAGAGACAACTAAAGCAAACACTATTCACCAAAACGGTAAGTTAAAAAAAAAACACATCTAAACCTTAATTCTAAGAACTTCTGTTTTAGATACTCCAGAAATAAAGTCTGACTGGTTAGTAATGCATGAAGCTGGTGATGCTGTTTGTGGAGCTGTTTAATTATCTTCTACAGAAATCTTGAGAGATTGAATGTCTTTTATTTCAGTTGATTTCATCTAAGGCTGTGGCTGAAGTCAGTTGTAGTTTTTGTGTTTCTCTTTTCTTCAGTGATTCTGCTTGTTAACAGCAGGTGTTCATTACTAATGATCAATCAGCACTTAATTAATCACACAATTATCTCTTTAACTTTAACACTGCTTCAGTGTTACTTTAACACTCTTTTAGAGTGGGACAATATATGCTCCGAGCAGTGTTAATTTAACACTCAGGATTTGACTGTGTACCATGTCTTTGTGAGAGCACATTGACCGATGCACATGTAAACTGTGATTTAAAAAAAGGGTCTATTTATTTATTAAAATCCTTGTTCACATTCATCTTGACCAAGGAGGAAGAATAGTTTAGGTGATGGGGTGTCGCTCACAGCTCCTCGTTACTCCAGTCCTGAATGCAGCACACAGCAGTTTGCTCTAGAAGCAAAATAGCACAGAGCAGGCCATTTGTGTGAGTCAAATTTGAACCGTTATAGGGCTGTTTATCAATTCGCAGAATGCAAAAATTGGACCTGCATTCTCGTGGAGACTGATCTTGCCAAGCTGCCTTGAAAGGCACATTATAAGTAGCGGCCAATACACAATAAATACAACATAACATGACAAACAAACGTCATAATCTATTACATTTGTGTGTGTGTGTGTGTGTGAGATGCATCAGCTAAACAGCACTGTCGTGATGTAATTTTCCAGCGACTTCATAGTGCAGATTTCAAATTGCATCCTGTTGCTATTGCAAGCTATTGAGATTAATGGAAAGGTTAATGGACTTTTTCTTTGGGTATTATAAACCTCTTTGTAAATAAATATATAAACAAATAAATAAATAAATAGATACAACAATAAAACAATTGTCAATGGATAAACTATTAAACTATTCATAAATAAACTTTATTCAAGGCATGTTCTCTGAAAATAATTGATCAATTTATCTTTATCATTTAAGCATGTTTTGATATTTAATAGACAACGGATAAAAAAAACATGTTTTTGCTGTCTTTAAAGTATATACTACAAGGTGTGAGATGAGAAAGTAACAGCAGAAGGCAAGAGTGAGAGCAGAGGGAGGGTGGAATATTTCAGATTGAGTTCTGTGTGAGTTCTGTGGGGGAAAGGTGTGTTTGGAGAACAGACAGAGGGGAGCTTTGTGTACCTCTCTCAGACAGGTCAGGCCTCTCTTCTCTCTCTCCCAGCCTTCCTTATTTCCCTCGTTCTTTCATTCTGGGTGCACAGAGCTCCTTTACAGGCCGTATATGATGCTATCACTAATGTGCTATGTTCTGCTGCTCTTTCAGAGTCGGGTAAGAGCCACTAATTCCATTCTCTCTTATCAATCAAAGCTTGACTATAACCAATAGCATCATTGTCTGCCCATAACCCATAATGACTGGCCTAGCTGGCCTTAAATATGCACTCATACTTTCATGCTAATGAAAGTTATAACTTGGCTTTGAGATTCTATATTTTTTGGGATGTTAACTGTACATTGTTGGCATGCATCTGTAATTGTAGTTGATTGCTTCTTAACATTAGCACATAAAGACTTTTTAGTTATTGTCAAAGCTGTGCTGGTGTTCATGTCTTTTAGAAGAACGTTTTAGAAGTTGTCAAAGTCGGCTGCTATTTAAAATCTTGAGATGACGTGGCCTGAGAAATGCCATTTAATACAGCATCTCTTTAAAATGAAACCTCCTCTGAGATGTTTATGAGTTTGCTTTGGCATGTAAATTCCTATTGTTATTTTGGTTTCACAAAATGAGCTCATTCTGTAGACTTTGACAGAAAGACTTTTTCTTTTGACCTGTGGTGACCCTGGAAGACCCAGGAAGGCCTGCAGTGAATCCTATGGTACAGAAATGATATAGCCCACATGATAAACACACATAATCTAACTAACTACACTAACACCTAAAGAACTTAATTTATAAAAGCTCTTGGATTAAGTCTAGATGGATTCAAAATGTCATATCTTTCTTTAAGTCTCTGACATCTGAGTCATACATAATGTTAATTATTAGATGAAATATATTATTATAAAAATAATAGGATCAATATAATTGATGGAAATGGAATCAATCGAGTGAAATTAATCTATTCATATGATTACTATATCTAATATATACATGTTTATATAATTTTATTAATAAATGTTTGAAATAATATATATATATATATTAGAACATAATTTTTTGTAAAGATTGTCCATGGTGTCACTAAATAGATAGTCTCTTAAAATTAAAAATACAGCTTTTGAACTATTACTAGTAATTACTACAAAATAGTAATAACAATATGTCAGTAGACATATTATTATTTCTACATTCTATCTGGTTAACTAAATTACAGTACCTACAGACTTTATTGGCTAATACAAAATCATTGAGCTCTGAAATGTTCAAATGAATATTGCTAAACTGCAGCCAAATGTAATGTATACCATGTAAATTTAGACATTTTCTCATCTGGTTTGTAATATTTCATACAGAATCACCCTTACACTTGGCAAGGCTCTTGGAGGTAATTTACCCACATGAAAGTAAAGAAAGATAAATTGAAGAAAATAAACTGATATGCTCATGTGGTACTTAAAAGCAAGAAAATGAAAGACGGGGGTGCATATATAGGCTATTTATTTGCTGCCTGCACGGTGTCAACACTGTAAATGCTGCTGGGTCGGTTGATGTTTTTCTTCTATAGGACGCTAGAACAGTAGCGCAGTCAGTAGGGCTGTGTGGCCGCTTGTTGACATCAGGGTTGGGTTTTTCCTCTGCCAGCCTTTGCATGCGGATTTGCTGCTAAACTCACTGAAAGAGGCAGAGAATTACAGTAACACAGCACTTAAAGTGTCATGAAAGGTGGGAAAGAGGAGGGTGGGTATAGAGGAGAGGTTCAAACACAACAACCAATAAAACACAGAACTACAAGTAGCTCATTGAAATGCTGGGAGTTGTACAAGGAAGGCAAGATGAGGTGGACCCAAGTGCAAGCAGGGTTTATGAACAAAATAAAGCAAACACCATAACTAGGACGCGGGAGTGAAACCAGGAAACCAGCAAACACGGGCATCTACAGAAAACAATGTCTGAAAAATGAACCAAGGAAGCACAGGGGTATATATACACAAGTTAACCAGGGCTGACAAGGGACAGGTGCGGGTAATTAGTTGTCATGCAATCTAACAAGTGTTACTATGGCAACAAACAAGGGACTCTATGGCAAGCAGGGAAACAGGAACTGCATAAAGGAAGAGGGCACAGAAACCATAGGAGAATACACTTTGAAAACGAGAGTCCTTAAACACAAGACCAAGACAGGAGACCGTATGACAAGAAACTCTCAAGCCTCTTCTTTATCAAACAAAATATCAAATCGAATTAGTTATCATACTTAGAAATATCAACGAATGAGGATTTTTACATTTTCAGAGCTGTTGGTGAGTGATTATGAGAACTGAGGAAGCACATTTAAAAAAACAGTACAATCATAAAATCCTCATCACTTTTAGGAGCACTACAGTCTATAAACCAATGATGCACATCAGTTTTAAGGGATAGTTCTACCAAAAATGTAAATCAAGTCATCATTTACCCAACCTCATTTTGTTCCAAACCTGTATTACTTTTGTCTGTGAAACACAAAGTTATATGTGTATATATATATATATATGTAAAACCAAAAATGTTAGGCTAACATTCTTCAAAATGTCTTCTTTCTTGAGTAATCCATTGCGTCATCTTGTTCATGATCAGATGTAGGCCTACCTCTGATGCCATTATTTGCATATATTTCTAATTTGAAGAAGGTGCAATGCAGTATGTCTGCACACATGGTTCCAATTCATGTTTAAAGCAATAGAGTAGATGAATTATGTGCATCTAAAAAAAACTCAAATGTTGATGTTGGCTCAACTTTGATTTTAGGATGAATTAAACAGCCTAAAACATATTTTATCAGTAGAAGTTCTTTATCAAAATTAGAACCTACCCTGAAAGTAATGACAAGGCCACATAAGGGTCAGGATGGCACAGGCCCACCAAGATGACTGGTCTACCCCATCAGTGCTGCCAGAATGTAGGCAACTAGTGATGTGGAGATAAAACGAAGCTGCAAAAGTACCATTTGTTGTGTATATATAATTTTACAAGTGTATTTCTACAAATACATACAACATACTTTTATTTTGTGACTGTATCCACTTGGATCTAGAGAGTCTTGACTGCTATTATGCAGCATGTGGCACCGTTGCTGATCCGTGCAGATAAATTGTCCACATTGTTCGGATTTGTCTCTCTTTCAGAGTGACAGTTTCTTCTACAATAACAATGTATTCTTGAGAATTGGTACATAGTTTCTGCAAGATTCAGTGTGTGGCATACAATACAAAGAAATCACTGTGACGGTGACACTCCAACAACATATATAGCTTGGAGAATAGCTCAGCTGTTTTAGTAACAAGGTATTGTTTCCAACAACTAGTGCTGTAGCAAAGACTGCTGTTTTAATCTCACATTTGTGATGTTCCTGTGGCTCAGTGGTAGAGCTTTGTGTTAACAGCACAAAAGGTTGTGGGTTTGATTTCCAGGGAACACATATACTGGTAAAAAACGTATAGCCTGAATGCACTGCAAGTCACTTAGGCTAAATGCGCAAATTATTAAAAAATTATAATTATTATATTTGGGTTATCTTACTGCAGATCGAGTGGAGGTAAACAACCACACTGTCAGCTCAAGTTCAATTCATTCTAGTGAATCAGTTCGGTATTTCAGTTCAGTCTCTCTCTCATATGTTTGGAAAGTTTGAATCATCCCAGTGAATCGGTTCTTCCCAAAAGTCAGAATAAATTAATCTTTAAATTTTATGTTGTCATCCTAATTTGGATTGTTCATTCAAAAACCCACATTGGATATGTTTACATGCACAACTTTTGTTTCAGTCAGACTGAATTCATTCTGATTGATGAATCTGAATGTAGTGTTTACATGAATACTAAAAAAAAGTGATTTATGTGATTTATGTGTTAAGTGCGCATTTATGTGTCAAAAGCTTCAAATCGGAATTGATTTTTTTGACATTTGAGAAAATCATTGCACATGCACAGTTCTTTCAGTTTCAGTTTTCAATTCGATCAAATATTTACATGCACTCTCAATCATATTAGAAAAGGAATAAACCACACATTTCATTCAGATCGAGCTCAATCAGATCGATTAAGGTGTTTTCATGAAGGCTTTTTCCGTGTAACGAATCATTTGGTTGCATGTAAACGTAGCCATTGATCTCTAAACACAAACCATAAGACTAAAACAAGAGAGCATGGCAAGGAGAAGAATACCAAAGAATAAGCGCATGATACTCATGATTCTTTCACAAGTAACTACAAATTATCCCATTGAGGTGATAGAATCATGAGACTATCTTTCTGAAATGAATGTGATTTCATGATAGCTTTGATTCCAGGGTCTTATTTTCTTTTTGCATGTATTGCAGGGTGCTGATAGCAGGCAGAAGCAGAGGGAAGCGACGGGCCTGGTGGAGAGGAGGCAGTTCTGTAGCTGGCCGTGTAAATGTGGTGTGCGGCCGCCGTGTGCCCCTGGAGTCAGCTCCATCTTGGATGGCTGCGGGTGGTGTAAAACCTGTGCACGGCAAATTTGGGAATCGTGCAATGAGAGGGACGTCTGTGACCCTCACAAAAGCATGTACTGTGACTTTTCCAAAAACCAGCCACGTTATGAAGTTGGCGTCTGTGCTTGTGAGTGAGTGTTTTATGAAAAACCATGTGTAGTAGTTACAATCAACATCACAACATCTTTAAAATAAGAACATTTACTTGAGAAGCTAAACTGTTTTTAGAGAATACAGTGCTGTAATAAGAATCCACACACATGATATAAGGAAAAAAATATTGTGACCACAAATGAAGAATCCATTTCTACGGTGTTTATTTTGTGGCCACATTATAATAATTTGTTCCCTTGTTTTAGGTAAATTGTGGCCACATTGTACTACTTAATTCCCTCGTTTTAATTTAGTTAGGAGGAAAGTTTTTTTAACCTTATGACCACAAGTGGATAGCTCGAATTAAGTTTTATTTTTTTGTACTCCATAGTCAATCCTTCATATTTTTGCAGACATGATGGGGGTTGGTTGTGACCTGAATGGGGCTCACTATGATAACGGACAGGCCTTCCAGCCCAGCCCACTCTACAAGTGCACTTGCATTGCTGGAGCCATCGGCTGCACTCCTGCCTTCATCCAAAAGCCGGCTGGAATGTTGAGTCCCACTGCTCTCTAGGGCAGCTTGCCAGCAGGACTCAAGAGTGATCAAAGCCCCAAACACCAGCAGGACACCACCTACAGGACCATGTCAGATGAGTGTGGTGAGACATTAAAACCAAAAACAGCATTCAAAACACATCATGTTATTTGAATATTCTGAGAAAATAATTCTATCCATTAAGGTTTGATTAGATTGAAACATGCAAGTATGCAATTTTATTGATTAATACTATTTTTCACCACCCACACAGGTTTACTTACATCAGCAGAAAACAAAAATAATTTCAGAGGTCAAGAGGTTCATTACATTTGATGAAAATTTAAGAAAAGAAAACAACAATACTGAGTCTATTAAGAAAGTAAATACTGTAGGTTCCATTTTGATTTCATGTTGACTCAAATGGAATGTTCCATGTTAATACAATTAAAGTTGGACAGCATTTGTCGTGCATAATGTCTGTTATAATAGAAAAATATGGAGTGTCTATTTACACTTTTTACACAAGTGCAAATAGCCCACTTTGATGGCTAAGGCTATTTACTCTAACTCCGCCCACCAATGTCTAGTTGACCCAGATGAATGGTGGCACAAGCAAGACACCGAGCCAGACCTCCCGCAAATTACCTGTTCGCACCCAATACATGGGAGGAAACTGGCTCCACCCAGAGATTATAGAACCTTGCAAAGGTATTAGGTGTCGCCCAGCCCGCATCTCTGCAGATGTCTGCTAGGGAGGTGCCTTGCACCAACGCCCAAGAGCAGGCGACATTCCGAGTGGAATGAGCTCTCCCCCCAGGGGGAATGGCTCGACTTGTGTCTGGTATGCCAAGGTGATGGCATCCACTAGCCAGTGGGCCAACCTCTGCTTGGAGACTGCCATCCCCTTCTGTTGCTCTCCAAAGCAAACAAACAGCTGTTCAGAATGTCTGAAGCTCTGGGTGCAATTTACGTAAATGCGCAAAGGCGCGAACGGGACACAGCAACACAAGGGCTGGATCTGCCTCCTTTAAGGGCAGCGCTTACAAGTTCACCACCTGGTCCTGAAAGGGAGTGGTGGGAACTTTGGGCACATAACCAGGCCAAGGCCTCCAGATAACGGGAGAATCAGCTCAGGAACCTGACGATCAGGTCGCGCCTCCCCAAGAATCTTCCATCCACTGCATCGAGATGCGCCACAATGGCAGCGACATACACTTTCAAAGTGGAGGGGGACAGCCTCCGCTCCAACTTTTCTTGCAGGAAAGCACAACGCTGACGAGAGGCGAGAGGAACGCCAGTCAACAAACAGACCCCACTTCAGAGCATGGCCTGCCTGGTAGAGAGGGCCCTAGCCTGAGTCATAGTATCTATCACAGCCTGTGAGAGGCCAGAGAGGTCTGCCACGTCCCATCCAGAAGCCAAACGTGCAGGTTCCACAGATCAGGACGTGGGTGCCAAATAGTGCCCTGGACCTGAGAAAGAAGGTCCCTCCTGTCACGAGGAGCGTTAGATCGGAATACGGCACAACCAGCAGGACCTGCTCCTCATCCTCCCTAATCTTGCACAGGGCATGTGAAAGGAGCCTCACTGGGTAAAAGGCATAATTGCATAAACCCTGGGGCCAGCAGTGTGCCCGAGCATCCGTGCCGAGGAGTGCCAGAGAAGGAGATGGCGGACAAGTTGTGACATGCGATGGTAGTGTACCCCACCCTGATGGTTGATGTGTGCCAGTGTTCATTTCGTTGAGACAAATTTTTTCGTTAGAATTTTCGTCAACGACAAGTTTTCACTGATGAAAACGAGACAATAACTAAATAAAAATTAAGTGATGATGACAAAAACTATAATTAAAATATATTGACCTTTTCGTTAACTAATAAAATTTAGACAAAAATGTGAGTGAGGGACGTTTTTGGAAAAGATCCAAAAGACGCACATTTGAAAAGTAATGTACTGATCCACCTGATGACGCGGCATTCGAGTACATGACATCATCTTGCATACATTTGGGTGTCTGTCTGACTTAAACTATAATGAAATGCAACAGCTTGGAGAAAAAGAAGAGAAGATTTATGGGTCAATTTAACAATTTCACATCAAGACAAACAAGATCTTGTGTAAACCGTGTGGAGCGGAAATTGCTGGTAAAAAAACAACAAATCTAAAGCGACATCTGCAAGGGAATCATCCTGAAATTCACTTTTTTGCTAATGCTATTTATCAGCTTACCCAAGTCGGTGTGCTTTTGCTTAACTGAAACAGTATAGCCTCTCGCTGACCTGTACTACCTGGAGAAGTGACTCCATTAGATCGTACATTAAAAGTGATTGACATGCTAAAGATAATAAATGGTATTTGCTGCTGTCCTCAAATTGAATCGGTTATGTAGCAAAATGAAGAGTGCACGTTTGAAAAAAAAATATATTTTTATTTAATGTAAGATAGTGATGTTACATTTGTGAACTAATCTGCCTTTTTAATAAACGTTTTAAGTGAACGATCTTGTTCACTTAATGCATTGACTTATTTGTCGTTCACTAATCTCCCTGTCAATAGCGTTTGAGTGTGAGCTGTAAAAGAGCATATGTGACCCTGGAGCATAAAACTTAAGTCTTAAGTTGCACGGGGATATTTGTAGCAATAGCCAAAAATACATTGTATGGGTCAAAATTATATATATATTCTTCTATGCCAAAAATCATTAGGATATTACGTAAAGATCATGTTCCATGAAGATATTTTGTAAATTTCCTACCGTAAATATATCAAAACTTAATTTTTGATTAGTAATATGCATTGCTAAGAACTTCATTTGGACAACTTTAAAGGCGATTTTGTCAATATTTCGATTTTTTTGCACCCTAAGATTCCAGATTTTTAATGGAAAGCTTATTTATTCAGCTTTCAGATGATGTATAAATCTCAATTTTGAAAAATTGACACCCAAGACTGGTTTTGTGGTCCAGGGTCACATATGATTAGTTGAATGTACTGAACGAATACACCCTTCACTGCGGTTATAATTTTGAACTAGAGAGAGCTCTCATTCGTGAATGAACTGGAACATCTTGCTCATTAATGAAAAAAGTGAATCAGTCGGCTCGTTCGTGTATGATAAATATGAATTTATTTTTGTTTAACAAGGACATTAATCAGGTGCAATACAAAGATCAGCCCCACATTTTACTATAATCCCAGATTTATGCATGTAAAATTACAGTAAATATTATTTTTAAATGCAAAAGCTGTTCTGTGTTTTTAGGCATAATTTATTTGTGTCTTGGTTGAAGTTTTAAGGATTTAACAAATATAATGTTTGTTAAATAATGTTTTCACCACAAGTGAAAAGAGTAGAAATGTAGTACAGAGACTACTTGTGCATGTGAGCATTTTTCTGGGACCGAAAAAGATTAAACCTGATTTTGTCCCCCTATCTTTCTACTTCACAGATACAAAAGACCTCAAATGAGAAGGATGGGCCACTGAGTTCAAATAAAACTAGTACATTCCAACAGAGTATTTCAACAGCTCTTTTTAATGCATCAAAGTACAAAAGTTACTCTAAAGAAGAGCAGACTAAGGAGGAGGCCATACCAAAATGGATTGGGCGCACAGGATTACCCGTCACAACAACTGAAGATGAGGACTTTATCTTAAAGGGGTCATATGATGTTGCTAAAAAGAACATTATTTTGTGTATTTGGTGTAATTAAATGTGTTTATGCAGTTTAAGGTTAAAAAAACACATTATTTTCCACATACTTTACATTATTGTTTCTCCTCTATGCCCCGCCTTTCTGAAACGTGTCGATTTTTACAAAGCTCATCGGTCTGAAAAGCAAGGTGTGCTGTGATTGGCCAGCTATCCAGTGCGTTGTGATTGGCCGAATACCTCAAGCGTGTGACGGAAATGTTACGCCTAGTACTGGGCGGTATGCCCAAAAATTTATATCACGGTATTTTTCCAAATTATACCGGTTTCACGGTACATGACGGTATTTTTTTTTTCATGCATGAGCGGGTGTTAACCATATTTTCTACTGATTGAGGAAATACTGCAGTATATTGACTTAGAATGCACTATTTTACTGTCATGATGAGTGAATATTGTCAAAAAAATACCACACTAAATAGTGACTAAACACGACCCCTTTTAATACGTTAACCAGGAGTCACTCTCATTTATAATCGCGGCATCGTCTGATAAAATCAACATCATGCATCTACACTAAAGAGCAGCTATGCGGTTGTTTTGGCTAGATTAATTTTTGTCTCATGCAGCGCACTGACTGCATCTGAATAACAACCTAAAAAAAAAACAACAAACAAAAAAGTGCATGTGATATTAACAGACGAACTATGCTCATATTTATAATGCCAAACAATCAGTGAGCAACAGGTGCTTGGAAACGCTGTTTTGTACTCATTTATTGACAAGTCGGCTGCGGTGAGGCCAACTGAATGCGCTGCTTCTCTGCCGCTCACTGCACAGAACAGACGCCGAGAGAGGCGACACTTCTCCGGGAAAGTCAGACATCGTGTTCGCGGGAAAGCACTGGCGAAATCTTCCAACTGAACCATAGCTAAGGTTTATCCAAAAAAAAGTCGCTAGGTATGTCAGTATGAATATTCTATGAAAAAAGCAACTAAAAGGGTCTGAAAGTTGCTAAATCTAGTGCTAAACTCGTGCTCGTGTGTGTGAGACGCGGGAGCTGATGGCAGGGGCGGTGGATATTTGTGGAGGTCAATGTGGATATTGTGGATGAGATCACGTTCTACAGCTTCAGTTTCGGAACTTTCACACTTAGTAACACAAAGTATAGCTGTATGTGTATTTTTTTCACTGTTCTTTTCACTGTTGCACATACAGTGCAACAGTTAAAAGGGACCCCTCTCAAACAGTGTCACGTTCCGAACGTTGTTTAAGCGACATACTTAATACCACACTAAATAGTGACTAAACACTATTGACCTCAAATGAGAAGGATGGGTATTGCAGTATTAAAAATTCATATCATAACAAAAATAAACACCGGTATTCGGTATGAACCGGTATACCGCCCAGCACTAGTTACGCCCCTACCATACTGTGATGATGTCCTGTCAGGCCGGAGCGATGATTCAAAAACATTAAAACCCATTATAAACGAGGCATTTGTTGCATCCAGTGGGGACATAATTATGGATTATAATGACTTATACTGTCTTTTTACGCGTTGCGTTGCATCGCGCCCCGTAAACGTAAAACCATGTCTGCATTTGTGATCGGAGAAATGACAAACAACAAGCCCTACTCTACACTGCCCAAAAAACTCGCTTTAAAAATAAAAAATATAATATATAAAAACTCTTTAAATATAAAAAACTTACAGTCTGAGTCAGATCAGCCGGCATTGTAGTCTACTCTACCAGGATCAGGATACACTCCTCCATAAAATGTGCTGCACACATCTGAATATTTGGGTTGAAGTGTTCTGGAACAGTGTTGTAAATACAACTTAACAACTGATTTCTAGTCGTGTCCTCTTTTGGAAGACCAAACAAAGTAGTTTCGCTTTCACAACGAAACACACAGCGCCGTCACGACATGATGGTGGCAACAACAATACTACAGTGAGAGTAAAAGTTACGCCTTCTTTCTTTGCGTGAACATTTGGGCGGCGTTATGCAAATCTTTCCACATTGTGACGTAGACATGTGGGGGTGTGTTAGAACGAGCCGTTTTAGGTAGGTGTGGCTGACTCTTAACTTTTATAAAGAATATCTCTTTGGATTTGAGACTTTAGTCTTTGCAACTTTACAGACCTTCTTTATGCACCAAGAGCTTATAACACTCCAAAGAGAAAGGAAACATTTTAATCGCATCATATGACCCCTTTAATGATGGAGACAGTAGATAGGAGGCTGACTGTTCCAAAGAAAATTAAAATAAGCAATCTGATTGACAAACATTATGAAGATGAAAGACAAAAATTCAAAAAGAGACTGTCTGCTGTCAGGAGAATATCTATAGGCACTGGCTTGTGGGCAAAAAAAGGACTGTCAGCTTCATTCCTTGCAATAAGCTCATGCTTCTTTTGTGTTGAACAAAATAAACCTGAACACATATTATTAAATACATATTATTAAACAAAAGTAGCTCACCCACACATTGCACAGTCAATCAAAGCATGTGAGGACAAACGTTTGCAGGAGTGGGAAATACCAAAGGAAAAAATCCTTACAATTATAACAGACAATGGAAGTAATATGGTGGTGGCATTTAAACAGATACAGCAGAAGATGAAACCAGCTCTGACTCTGAAGACTCCCCCGTGGTGGAAAATTACTCTGATTCGGAAACAGATGATGACCTGTGGTGAGCATGTTTTATTTGTTATTCTTTTACATGATAGTCAATGAATATGAGATGATGAAATATTGATACTGTGTGTCTAGTGGAGTATCTTTTCATTTTTACAATGTATTTGTAATGTCAAGTACAATGATTTCCATCATTAAGATTTAAATTTGAGGGTTAAATAGAAACTACATACTGTACTTTATGCCTATTTGGTTGTATTTCTCTAGTTAGGTATCATCATGTTGACTTAGAGAGAACACCATGTTTGGTGCATACCTTACAACTGGTGGTAAACATGGTGCAGAAGGAGACATGTGTCAAAAGAATCTTTAATAAAGCAAGGTCAGTGGTAAAGCGGTTTCGTAAGTCATCCATTGCAACACAGAGGATGTTGGACATGTGTGGCCTTACTGTTGTAAATGACTGCCCCATACGCTGGTCAAGCACACTCAACATGGTTGCACGACTTCTCAAAGTAAAAGACTCAGTCTCCCAAATTGCAAACAGCATGGGATGGGGCAGCTTGCTTCCAAGTGAGTGGCAAAAGCTTACATCTTTGCATGAGCTACTGCTGCCTTTTGCAGACCATGTTAAAATTATCCAGTGACACTATGCCCATGTTCCTGGTGGTCCCAGCCCTCTATGGTCTACTCAGCCACCTTGCTGACTTTGTAAAGAACACTACATACAGAGACCTTTCCACTTGCACAGAAAATGAAAACCAGTATGAACCAGCGTTTTGCTTGGCTCTTGGATCCAATTGATGAAAAGTTCTCACCACTTGCAGCAGCTGTCTGCTTTGTCAACCCTACTGTCTGATGACAATATTGAGGAACTTCTTAAACATGCAGAGGAGTATGTGATCGAAAGATCCACTCTGCTACACACACAAGATGAGGATCAGTCTGAAGATGATGCAGAACAGGAAAATCCTGAGAAACCAGAAGATGCACCCTCCTCATCAAAGCTTCCAGTCTTTAGGTTTCTTTCAAAATGCTACAGAAGGCGTAAACAGAGGACCTCAACAACTAGCATGAGGGAGCAGATCAGAAAGTATAAGGAAGAGCTTTCACAGCAACCCATTACTGAAGAAACAGGAATAGAATTTTGGTTGGCAAAAAGTGACACTTCTTATCACAGGTTGAAACCTTTTGCTTTAGACCTGTTGGCTATGCCAGCTTCTCAAGCCTTTGTAGAAAGGGCTTTCAGTGTCACAGGTGACCTCACTAGAGGTCGGTGCAATAAAGCAAGGGACACATTGGCACAACGTGCTTTACTTTAAATGAATCGAACCAAATAGAACTGTTGTGTTGACTGCCACTGATAGCACTTCTTATAGCAACAATATGCACATTCTCATTGTATGTTTACAGGTCTGTTAGTTTAATTTGATATTGACCTCTACTGTCAATGCTAAAAATAAGATAAGTTGATTTTTAGTTCCATGCATTGTTGGCATTAGTGTTAATTTCGTTAATGAAAACTATGACGAAAAATGTACGTCAACAAGGTTTTTTCCCCTGATGAAAACGAGACGGTGACGAGACGATAATAAGGTCATTAAACGTTAACTGAGACTTAATGAACATGCAATATCGTTGACGAAAAAAGAAGAGACTAAAATGTAGTTAAAAGAACAAAAACTTTGCCAAAGCCTTTTTATTTTTGTTGAAAAAGTTGGAGCCAAAACATTTCTGTCTGCTGTACAAAGCAAGAATTACGCGAGCATTCATGTTTGCGGTTGCCAGATATCAAGATCTCAAATCCCCCAATCAGAGCTTTTCTGTTAAACGGATACGTACGTTACTCTGCCCGGCTTTTTGCTTTATTCAATATGGCAACCATTCACACGTGCTCTCTCTGCGGAGGCGCCATGACCTGAAAACACCGACATACAGTACTGTACAAGTAAGCTGGAGTTCAGTGATCTCCATTTGAGGTATTCTGCTTAAATGAAAGTCTCATTCAGCCAGTCTGTGTTCTGTCATGGATCTCGACTGTATTGTTTGCGATAGTAGTTACGGATTTTAACGTTACTTATGCAACCTCTGTGGAGCAATAAGTCTTTTTGCCATTGTTTTAAAAGAGAAACATTAATGCTATTTGGAATTATTGGAATTACTATAAGGAATTTCTCTGTTATAATATTTGAGAGTAGGTTTTTGTTACAGCAGTTTTCATAACGTAGACCGGGCGAGTGTATATCTGAAGTCTTTGGTGTTTATTTAGCCTCTAATTGATATCCTATTATAAATCTGTACACTAACGTTAGATGAGGTCAAATAAACCATGCATACGAGTCGTTATTCTATTGATTTGTGCTTATTGGTGAAAGAGCAACTTCTAATGAAAGGTAAAAATAAATTTCCCGAAGGGGTACATTTGCTGTTTCACATATTCCTTATACTATAAAGAAATAGTTTATTATTAACAAAGAACTGTTGATTCAGGTAATTTTTTAGGTCATACAGTATTTGCAATGGCATTACTGCCAAATAAGTTTTTTTATTTTTAATATTTTGGAGTTGCACTTTTGCTTTAAAGAATGAAGAATGTCATATGCAAGTTATAAACAAAGCATAAATAATTTTTGGTATTTTCTGGAAAGGCTATATTCCATATTTTTAATGAGACTTGGTTTTATTTAATTTTAAGTTAATATATTTTGTATATTACAATAGTTTTAAAAATTACACAAATTAAACCCAATATATTTTAGTCAACTAAATCTACAGTAGATTTAGTCGACTAAAATCGTATGCTATTTAGTCGACTAAAACTAGACTTAAACTAAAACAAATCAGATGACTAAAATATGACAGATGAGACTATGACTACAACTAAATTAAAATCTGCTGTCAAAATTAACACTGATGTATGCAACCGTCTCAGTGTTGTCCATGCAGACGAGCACATGCTTGTCTTGCAACAATGGACGAAACCGGCGAAGAGCAAGCAGTACTGCCAGCAGCTCAAGGCAATTGATGTGCCACTGCAGTCAAGGTCCTGTCCAGGAGCCTGAAGCTGCGCGCCTGTTGCATACAGCGCCCCAGCCCATCCTGGAGGCATCTGTTGAGACAAAAATACGCCTCGACACTTGCTCCAGGGGCACGCCTGCCCGCAGAAAAAGGCAGTGACAATCCGGTATAATGCCAACCTGTGACCACAGTGCCATGCCCATCTCGGGACTCGGCTGTGTAGCCAGTGCTGAAGCAGTCTCACATATAACAACCCAAGCGGCATAACTGTGGCTGCGGATAGGTCGTAACCCACCGCTCTTCTTGGGTACGAGAAAATAAGGACTGTAAAATCCTGATTTCATCTCAGCTGGAGGGACAGACTCTATTGCATCCTTCGTCTGAATGAGCCAGCGAGTCGGGTTGGGGAGTGCTAGCCAGGCCCCCAATCTCTGAGCAAGCGGCACCAAGGGGATGATTCCTGATGTACCCACAGTGGGGCAGCAGAGGGGAGGAAGAGGGCCCAACCTGGGAAGCGTGGCGTCCCGAAGTAGAGGCAGAGGAGAAGCTCTTACCTGACTCCCCGGATCTCATGGAGAGATGGCAGGGGTGAGGAAGCGGAGCATCCTGCAACTGCAACCTCTTGAGTGGTGATATACTGTGTCGAGACTGACAGTGACAAAGCAGAGCGTCGCTCACACACAGATTCTGACACATCAGACCCAGAGATGAAGGAAATTGCTCTTTTATTGAGAATGTGGGTAAAGCTAACCGAGGGGTCAATGGCGGAACAGGCATTAAAGGTGGTGAATGCCTCCAGCCGGAGGTTGGGGCCCAGATGTTAGAGGCCCCAAAAGAGAAAGCCCTTTCATCTCCAGGTCGTCCGTCTCAGGGACGCTTTTACGCAGATAAGCGGGCTGCGCCCTCTTCCTGCGGCAAGCTCGACGCCCCTGTTTCTTCTCCTTGGATTCCGGTCTGGGCGAAGCAGATATTGACCCCACAGGGGGGTGCCCTCGGCGACGGGCAGACGAAGACCCAGACTTCTCGTTTTAGATATTAGATATGGTAGATAAACTAATCTTATGTAAAATTAACCCAGCAGGAAAATCACCTATAACAAATTGCTGACTGCATTCGTCAATCTCAACCATTTAGCCATATTACCAAAGTTATTATTAGAATAACTGAAAATTAAATATATATATATATATATATATATATATATATAAAAACATCCAAAACAATTTCTCTCACATACAACTGCTTTTATTTCTAGCAAATTTCTTAAAATGTCTTGCTCAGATTAATGCTAAATTTACCTTAAAATGTAACTTCCTTTTGTTAATACTTTTCCCAAGGAAGATGCACACAAATGTATGTATATCACCAAAAACAATAAACATTTAAATTTGCAAGGCATAAAAACTGCATGTACAAGAATCAATCCTTTCATATCAAAGCACCAAATAAACTACGTGCATGCAATGTCGTGGTCAGTTAAGTCATGAAGTTACCAAAAAGGCGATTAAAGCTGCCTTAAAACTGTGCATGCATGTAATATATTTTAATGAGTCACATTTAAGAACATGTCTCTGAAATGGTTTTCAAAACTGTCCTGGAGCAGCCCAGCACTGTCTCACTCATCTAACACACCCGATTTAACTCGTCAGCTCATTAATAGAGACTTTAAGACCTGAAGTGGGTCAGAAAAGGTAAAAAGAGTTGAGAGAAATTATGATGCGTGTCAGATCCGAGTCACGTTCAGCAGCGGCAGCTCTTAAAGAAATAGCAGCCAAGACAACCTAATAACCAGCTGCTGTGATGTCTATTAATCAAAGAACAAAAACAAAAAAAGAGGAAAAAATAACTTTTATAGCTTTAAGGATTCATCTATATTTAATTTAGAATTTAGTGTTTGATCATTTCAATTTCTGTATATTTCTGCTGAAGGGCACAGGTAAATATGACATTTATTATAATATGTTTATGTGAAGATTGTTTTAAGTTCAAATTTTTTAAAGTCTAATGGTAAAATTGATAGCTCTCAATTATACTGTAATGTTGAATTGCTATAGTCAATGGTTCAATATTGGGGGGGGGGGGGGGGGGGGGGGTCT
>NW_015505524.1:1170698-1202584 GCF_001515645.1 Sinocyclocheilus grahami
ATTGGTATCATTGATACTGGCCTTCAGTCATAAAAAAGATGCCATTAAACGAATATAAAAAATATACTGCATTTATGTTGTTTGTACATTAATTTGAAGATTGAATGTGAAATTATTGCAATATAAAAGTATATTTAAAAACTTTAATGTTCAGTGGGATTAATCACGATTAATTTCAGAAAAATGTGCGATTAATTAGTTAATTATTTTTAATCGATTGACAGCACTAATATATATATATATATATATGCGCAGGTATATTACAATTAAATTAATGAAGTCGGAACTTTTCCAAAGTTCTATTTTTGAACCCCAAAATCATAACCAATAAAGGAACCGATTTTTTTCTTTCCTCATTCATGCATAGATGCCAAGAGGGAAAACCTGCAGAACCAAATTCCAGGCCAGTAAAGCACAGAAGCTCTCACTGTCTGGCTGCACCAGCGTTAAGAAGCACCGCCCGATATACTGCGGCACCTGCACAGATAAGCGTTGCTGCATTCCCAATAAGTCCAAAATGGTGAACATAGAGTTCCACTGCAAAGGGGGATCTAACGTACGCTGGAGGATGCAGTGGATCACTTCCTGTGTGTGTCAGAGGAAGTGTAATGATGCCAATGACATGTTCTCAGAGCTGCACTTAATATAAAATGCAGACAAACAGGAAGTGCCCAATGCTCAATGTAAGCTATACCATATGTACAGGTATGGCCAGAAATACTCTATGCAAGTATCTGAACAAAGACAAATGATTTGTCAACACATTTCTATTTTACTGTCCTGTTGTAAATACTTAATGTGCATTCTGTAATAAACCTTGGTAACTGAATGAGACAGAGTTACCTTCAACTGTCTGTGCCATTAAACTGAATGTGTTGTTATTCAGGTAGCTATATGCTTTTATAATAACTAATGGCAAGGTTCAAACTGCTGCTTTACAAAGACAGTAGTTGATCTCAAAGAGGAAATACAAAGCATCCCTTGGTTCGATGCAGATAATGCAGTATGTACTTGTTTTCTGTTATGAATTGTGTTCTGACACTTCGCATGCACCCGTGAAATCACCCATACATGGATGTGTCTGCATTCAAATATTTGAGTAGATTATGTTTTTGATTATGTAACTTGTGGGATAACATTGACAATTAAGACAGATCCTACCATCGGCTCTGAGGTTAAGCAATGGCATATACTTCTGAAAAATAAATTAATAAATAAAATAAAGGTATGTATGTTATTATTATTCTGGAGCAAAGTTCAACCAACTAGAGGTCACTACAGAAAAAGGAATATTCATGAAGGATGAATATTTAGATTAAAGTTGACTCTAATCTAATCTAATCTATTTCCCTCAGCTGTAGAAGGAATCAACAAAGGAGAGCATTAATGTAGTGCAGTACAGGAAAGTTAATATCATAAATAATATTACTAGGGACAAACTATCAGAAGCCTGCACAGTCCCACTGGTAGCTGGCACATTGCTGTGTGACTTCCAACTTGTAATATATCGCAAAAAGAAAGATGCTTAATTATTTTTTGGGTATTTCTGATTAATTTATTAAATAAAATTTTTGTAAGCATTACAATATAACACTAGCTACATATAATACATATTATTACTACCAGGGATGTGCACTATGAATTGACAATGATACTGATTGAATCAGTACTGACACTGATTCAACAAAATGACATGACTTTTTCAAAAAGTCTTATTTTTATAATTAAGACAAAAATTTCGCCCGCATTCAGCACAGATAAAAGTGCCCATACACAGGACATATTCACTCTATCAGCACGCACACAATACACAAAACATTCACTATAGAAAGAGTGCAAAAAATGGAGTGCAAATAAATGCAACAAACTGCTCCATCTAAAGATTGGCTCTTTAAAATTAATTATTCAAAATACAAGGTGAATTTAAAAAAAAAAGGCTACTCTTGAGTACTGAACTCCCGTCAAGTCAGTTGCAACAAAAAATAGGGTGCACGCTTATTATGATTATTACGGTAGTCTGACTACCCCAATAATATGGCCTTAGTTGATCAGCAGGTCTTCGGCAAGAGCTGGACAAGAATATTTTAGTGATCTACGGATGCCCTGCACCAACTGATTATAAAGGCATAAACTAAATAATTTTCTCACATTTTTAAAAAGCAAAAGAAAATTAGGTGTCCTTTTATTATTGCTTGGACAAAATGCTGCACATTTCTTTGTGAAACAGAAATTAGGGATGCACCGAAATGAAAATTCTTGGCCGAAGCCGAACAAAATGAAACACTGGGCTGAAGGCCGAATACCGAACACGTTTTTTTGCATTTTTTCCCCCATTTTGCCAATTTTTTTCTCCATTGTGTAAATGAAATTGATTGAATGAAATTGCAACAGATTCACTCTCTGACAGCAGGTGGCGCTTATGGAACAGCAGCGATACAGCGTTTCCTTGGTTACCACTGTAAACAAAGCAGAATATATAATTGTATAAATAATATATAATTATAATATGAATTATACAGAGACTAGATGAAAAGAAAATACCATCTAAACTTTTCTGAAGTCCCCTCAGAGATACATTCATATAAACCCCCACCCCCAAATGTATCGCGATTCATTTAACAAATCAACCAATTTGAATCGTCACATATTTGTATCGATGTTCAACCGCCTCGCGGTACATCGTTACATCCCTAATCAGATACCACTCTAACTGGCTGAGCTACTGTTTCTATGCTTCTAAAATAGAGACATTTTACATCAAGAAAACACTGGTCCATATGAACAATTTATTTTATGTACGTGTAGAAATGTTTGATCCCTTTGTCTAGTATACACACGGGTCAGGTGGCGATAGTGAGTCTGGGAGCGTTGGGCATGAGAGGGCTTTCCAGGTGAGTGTATTCTTCAATTAGAGCTGAGATAGATGACAGTGCCTCATTGAATTCAGCCAACTCCATGCCGTCAACTGCTAGATAGTGATGCAAGTGAGCCTGTGAGGAACACGACAAAAACCATTAACATACAATGCCCACAAATATCCATACTGCCATGTCTATACAGCTACAATCCATCTAGCTTTTATTTTAAATGAAACATTTCAAAAGTTTGTGCATATATATATATATATATATATATATATATGTGCCTATACTAGTAAAATCTCTGTCACTGTTGAGAGAACCAGTGCATGTCTGTGCATTAAAAATGATCAAAATATAATGTAATTTGCTAATGATATGCTATGCTGTGGTGCTTAGAGACGCACCTTCCTACGGTAGAGCTTCACAAAACGCTCCCTTAGTTCAAAGAAGGTGGATTTCACACAAGTGTTGTTGGCTAAGGCCAACAGAGAATGAGTGTGACACACAGGAGGGACAGAACACAGGCTAGTCTTCCATCCTTCCTGATTCCATGGGACAAACGGAAGGGTGGGCCTCAGCCTAGATAAAATATAAAAAAAAACAGATTATTCTAAACTTGAAAATGGAGAGAGACTCAAGTACATGATCTTGGATTATATACAGATCATATATTTCTATTAGCATACAGAGCTTACCAAAATAGGAGTGCTTCTAATACAAAGCCAGCTTCAAAGAGTAGACTTTCATGCATAAAATGGTACAAAAAAAGTATAAAAATTGGCAGTGCAAGAGTTATCTATATAGTTTTAATAATGACTATTTCACCCAGATTTGTGCCTATAAGGAGTACTGTGATTAAGAGTACTCTTATGACCTTGTTTACACCTGGTATTAAGTCCTCAGTGATCCGATCACAAGTGGTCAGTCGAAACACATTATCATTTCCACCTGGCATTAAAAGGGATAGTTCACCAAAAAACTTTCTGACATTTCTGTCATCAGATACTTACCCTCATCATTTACTCACACTCATTCGAACTCATAAGACCTATTGAATAGACTTTCAATAGATGGACAGAAATCTTTCAGGTTTCATAAAAAATATATTCATTTGTTTGGAAAATGAAAAAGGTCTTATGGGTTTGCAATAACTTGAGGGTAACTGATAACAGAATTTTATTTTTGGGTGAACTCACCCTTTAAAATGCACTCCAAATGCATCTCCTGTGTTTGGATTTTGTCAAGACACTCCCTTCTTATTTGGTCTCACTTTCAGGGATTAAAGCAAAAAAATACTGACAGAAAAGTCATAATCGTATTTGAAGTGTTAACTTGATCCAAGATGGCGGCGCGTTCACACGCTGCGGCTTCTCTCTCTCCCGACAGAAAGGTGTTTTCGTGTTTTTTGTCCCTTGAGTCGCAGTGTTTTTGTACGCATTCGTCGCGTCTATTTGTTTCCAAGCGCGCATATTACCCAAATACACACACACACACTGTCCCTTTAATCAGTCTGAAATAAGCTCTTTTGCACTACAAATCATTTTTTTGCACTACATCACTATATCTGCACTGTTGTTTACTTTACTGGTTTGCACTCTATCCTCCATATGCCTTGTGCTTTATATATATATTTTTACATTTTACCTTATTTGTATAGTTGTATTTTGTATAGTTGTATTTTGTATTTAATCTGTATTTATGTTATCTGTATGCACCCAAGGGTCTGAGAGTAACGCAATTTCAATTCTCTGTGTGTATGTGCTGTACATGTGGAAGAATTGACAATAAAGCAGACTTGACTTGACTTGAACTATTGGAAAAAGTATCAGTTTTATTTCAAAGCTATCAGTCTCTGAAATAAAACTGATATTTTTTCCAATAGTTAACACTATATTAGTCATTCACTCAATCAAACAATCATACGTTTTTTATTTACCTTGTAACACCAAACAATGTTTTAAGCTAAACAAACAAAACGTGTTTTTACACATTACAAGATAAAACCAATACTTAATATTGGTTATCTTAGTAGCATAAAAAACTAAACGGATATTGAAACTGGAAATATACAGAAAGCCAGCATTCCCCATCCCTTAAGTGGCCAATGTCCAGTGATTTCTGTTCGGCACGAGATCTGCACACTCACAAAAAAAAAAAACTCCCTTTATAATCAAAGAAGCTGTCTGCATTGCAAAATCTGTATCTGCAATTTGTTATTCATGATGAGAATTCATTTAGTGAGCATGCACTCTCTGGTGTTTTTTAGGGGATTTCTACTTCTAAATGCCACTGATTGGTCAGTACATTCATGTGCTCAACATATACAGTGGGTAATTGGTTGCAATGCTCAATTCTGCAAAAAACAATGCATAAAAAATATTTGATGCAATGTGAGCAGCTCTGAATATACACTTAGCTTGACACCTTTTATTCATTTTCACATTTCACTTTATTAGTGACAATCAAAACTGATCTACTTTAGTTGTGCTGGGCTTTTCTTTTTCCCATATCTTGAATTTGCCTCAAGCCCCCTTTAATGATCTGACACATAGCCCCTATGCCATGCATCCAGTTGATGTTAATCCATTGTCCCAACTAAGAACTTTAATCCCTGCACTATACATCACTTTCATGAGATCACAGAGTGCATGAATAGAAACCAGCTGCATGTAGATTGTTTACAGTGAGGCAGCTTACTAGGGTTTGGACAGAGTCACAGAGTGAGAAAATTTTATATTATAAGAGTAGAGAGAAAAATAGACAAAAGAAGAGTGAATTAAAATAATTGAGAGACAAACCGCTCAATATTCCGGCGCAGATCTGACAACTGAACGTTTCCACGCAGCATAAGAGCACAGGCCAGATACAGGTTGTGCTTGGGGTCGGCTCTGATTAGCTGATGCTCCTTACTAAATGCATCTGAGAACATCTGATCCAGCCTACAGAACACAGCACAGCATTCATTTTGTGATGACAAAACACACTATAAGAGATTTTTCCATTGAAAATCTCTCCCTTCCATGCAGGGCTGTTGGCATGAGGACGCCTGGGAATATTTTCCAAGGACCTGTAACAAGCAGGCACCCTCTAAGGTTATCTGTGGCAGAGCTATTTAACTTCAGTCCTGGAAGGTCACTGTCCTGCAGAGTTCAGCTCTAAAGGGAAGCTCACACTAGTGACAAAATAATGGACTGATTTTTGACTTACTGCTTGTTGGCACGCACACTTCATGTACTGATTATGCTGCTTTGATGTGTAGGTGACGATTCTCGCTCGCGACTGGTCGCAAGCACATACACATCGACATGATAACGATACAACTGTTGCATGCTTCTGTTTTGCACACTGTAATTTAGTTTTTATCTGTTATATGGCACACCATGTTAAATTTTGAGTATGATTTGTAGTTTGTGTTTTGGAAAATTCACAACCCCGAGAGCACATAAACTGAATACATCACATACTGTATATTTAATGTCTGCATTTACATCTGCAAGATGTATTTTTTAGATTGTTCATCTGCAATATGTCTCCAAGACGTTTCTTATCAGATGTTAAAGGGGTCATTTGATGTTGCTAAAAAGAACATTATTTTGTGTATTTGGTGTAATGAAATGTGTTTATGCGGTTTAAGGTTAAAAACACTTATTTTCCACATACTGTACATTATTGTTTCTCCTCTATGCCCCGCCTTTCTGAAACACGTAGATTTGTACAAAACTCATCGGTCTGAAACGCGAGGTGTGCTCTGATTGGCCAGCTATCCAGTGCGTTGTGATTGGCCGAATACCTCAAGCGTGTGACGGAAATGTCACGCCCCTCACCATTCTGATGATGCCCTGTCCGGCCAGAGCGACGAGAGAAAAAAAACATTAAAACTCATTATAAACGAGGTATTTGTTGCATCCAGTAGGGACATAATTACGGATTATAATGACTTATACTGTCTTTTTACGCGCTGCGTTGCATCGCGCCGCGTAAACATAAAACCATGTCTGCATTTGTGATCGGAAAATTGACAAACAACAAGCGCTACTCTACACTGCCCAAAAAAAAATCGCGTTTGAATCAGTGGCAAATTCTTTAAATATAAAAAACGTACTTGCAGTCTGTGAGTCAGAACAGCCGGCATTGTAGTCTACTCTACCAGGATCAGGAAACAGTGATGTTTAGAAAATGTCTTGAAGATGTTTATGATTTAAAATGTATGTAAATCTGCTTTTTCTAAGACATGTATCAGATGTTTCCCAGATCAATCGCTCTGTTTTAAGTTCTTACATAAATTTGATTTTTGGTTTTTATGCCAAAAAATTATGGTATTTTGGAAAGGTTTATGGAGCCAGAAATATGACAAAACTATTTGAATTTGAATTGTGAAAATCTAAATTATAGTGTGAATTAACAAAACTGAATATTATGTGTCATTTTATAGTTTGAATTTTTTTTTTTTTATAGTTTAGTTTAATTAAGTTGAATAATTTAGATATATTTGTGCACACATACCAGACATAGGTCAAAACATTGACAAATTTTACTGAATTAAAAAAGCCAGAGGGGGTACTAAATAAATAGCCATTTGGGAGCCGAAAGAGCTGGTTCTTTTTGCTGAGCTGAGCCAAATGATCCAGATCCCTAAAAAGAGCCGGAATTCCCATCACTAGCTCACACGACACTTTTCATTTCATTCACTTACATGCAAATGTGGAAGACCAGAAACGTGTTGCATGTAGTAGCATATTTTGTATATTTTTACATTTTGTACAATCTACACTCTAAAAAAATGCTGGGTCAAAACAACCCAATTGCTGTGTTTGTCCCCATTTTACCCAGCACTGGGTTGTATTTAACCCAGCATTTTGTAGAGTGTATGCTTTTAAAAAAGATGCTGCAGAGCTGGATAGTCCCCACATAGTGCAAACCCCCAAACCAGGGGTTTTCAAACCTGCTCCTGGAGCATCACCAACAGTGCACATTTTGCATGTCGCCTAAATCAAACACACCTGATTCAGGTCAAATCAAGTCACATTTATATCTATAGCATTTTATATAACACAGCAGGTAGGAAAAAACATGAATGTAGTCATCGCTCTGCTGCAGAATTTCAACATCATCAACATGAATCCATGTGAAAATATTAAATCTAAAGTATGATTGCGACAATGAGTGGGTCCTGACGCATGTTGTCTAATTCCAATAGTTTAGGATGTCTAAAAAACCTGGTCCTAATGCATATTTTTCATTATCTACGTGGATGTAAAAATGACCGACAATTAAGACTTCTCTGTAGACAGTACTAATTCAGATGGAAAATCAGAAAATTATTTCGTATACCAATTAACATTATATTAAGCACCATCACTTCAGAGGAACTGAAACCAGACTTCTGAGTAATACTAAAAATATTACTATAAATTGTAGCATTGCAACTACCCACCCACTGCAAAAACTCCCGTCTTCTCCTTCTGTCCCCTCACTGAGACAGAAGTATCAAATCTTCTGCTCTCCAGCCATCCTACAACATGCCCTCTAGACCCAATCCCCTCACACCTCCTCCAAGCAATCTCTCCTACACTTTTACCAGCACTCACACACATCATCAATACATCTCTCCTCACAGGCACCTTCCCCACTGCATTCAAGCAGGCTTGGATAACCCCACTGCTCAAAAAACCTACATTAAACACTTCACTTACAGATAGCTACAGACCTGTCTCTCTCCTTCCATTCATAGCAAAAACCCTCGAAAGAGTTGTTTTCAACCAGATATCATTGTTTCTTTCACAGAACACCTTTGTCTTTCAGACGAGGCTCATGTTAATAACAATAACCTTTTAAAATACTCATTTAGAGTAATGCAATTAGGGCTGGGCGATATAGCAAAAAAAATTATCAACGATATAATGTTTCATATCGTTCTGTATCGATAATTATTGAAATTTTTTATAACCTTTTTTAAAACAAAAAGCAATAGAATTTTTTTTTAATTGAACCACTGTATTTATAATTAACACAATTTATTAAAACAAGCAACAGATATTTTTTTTGTTTTAACAATCAAACACAATAAAAATTAAACAAATATCTGTTGCTTGTTTTAATGTTTTATATGCAGATTAAAGAGGTCTTTATCAAATAGGTCTAAATGTCTCCCGAGGTCACAGGAGGGCGCAATGAGCAAAATAATGCAGCGCATTATATAATTATATATACAAAATTATATTACTATATAATATAATTAATACAAAGAGCCGAATCGCCCATAACGCAGATTGCCTTTAAAAACATGAGACGCAGTGAACAGGAATAAACCTCCACAAATTTGTGACGTGTTTTCTAAAAGTTTTAACTGTTTTAACTTTGCATGGCTTTCTATACAGCTCTTCTGTGAGACACGAGTGCAGCAGTCATATTTGTCCGTCTAAAATATGTGCTGAATATGCGTTCTGTGTGAATGGCTTGGTTTCGGTTTTAACCCATTCAAGATCTTTTCCACATTGAGCTTCTATATTTCTCTAATATTTTGAATGAATAACACAGCAGCGGCGCATCTCGTGGGCTAGACTAACAAAACATTAAAATGCAACAACGTCACTTACATCATCACTGATGACGCTCCCTGATGCACACTTAATATTCAAATGCAAATGTTTATTTTAAATTCGACTAATATTCATTCTTTATTCACAATCTCCTCATCACAGGCATGGCACAGCACTCATTTCAGCATGTGTACCGTCGATAAATATCGATACCGTTTTATCGCCCAGGCCTAAATGCAATTGTCTGATTTTTGCCAGGTTTCTGTTAAACAAAGCACATCTAATTTGGGATCTGTGATCATATCGTTTACAAAAAGTGCTTTTGTAGAAAGTGATCTAATGTTCAGCAAGTCAAGCTTTATCATTTGTTTGTCTTTATTATATCTGTTTTTTTATTTGTTGAACATCAATTAAATTATTACCCTTCTTTGTATTTACTAGTTCGAGGAACCGACAGTCTCTATATTTTCACCAGCTCATTAGAAGAAACTCCCAAGACCTGAAGTGGGTGTGTCAGAAAAAGGAGACATTCAAAATGTGTAGCATTGAGGAGCTCTAGGAACAGGGTTGAAAACTGCTATCCCCTAAACAGACTATGGACATTTTGTGCACTATATTAGCAAGGAGTTAAAGAAATTAAGTTAGCAAATTTGGTCGCTGACATATATTCTATGCATCAGAGAGCAGCAGCTGTCACAGAAAGCTGTCACTGTATATCACGGTAATTATTCACATTTCTGTGCCACTTTGCCAATAATTCAATAGTATATTAATATAATAAACAATAAATCATACAATCAGAATAAATACAATCAACCATTCCTTAATAAATAATCTCCCTAACTAATGGTTTAATAATTTGGTTGTCCTTCCTTGCACCACTTTTGGTATAAGAGCAGACAATGAGAAAGTGGGTAAAAATTATGACAAATATATAATGACAAACCTGCGTGGTGGTATGTTGACATCGGCAAGTGTGTATAGAGGAGTTAGACTGGACACAAGGTAGTGTAACCGCGGAAACGGAACCAGGTTCATGGCTATCTCATTCAGATCCATGTTGAGAGAACCCTCAAACCGTGCTGAACTGAAAGAGGAGAAATTAATTAAATCTAATTAAAATAGTGAGAAAATGTAATAAAATTAGTGATCAAATGTCTTACTTAAAAAAAAAACAGAGTTAAAGACAACAGATGGCCAGTAACATTGTTTTCTATAAGCTTTTTATTTTTAGAACTTCCACATTTTCCAGTTAATTAAAAAAAAAAATTATATTTTTTTATATATATATATATATATATATATATACACACACATACACAGTGCCTTGCGAAAATATTGCCCTTCATTTTTTTTTTCTTCACATTTTGTTATGTTGCTGCCTTATGCTAAAATGCTTTAAATCACTTTTTTTCCCATATCAATCTACACTCCATACACCATAATGGCAAAAGCAAAAAACAGGGTTTTAACACCTTTGCAAATTTGTGACAAATAAAAAGACTTAAAAATTATTTCATTGCATAAGTATTCACACCCTTATCTGGGACAGTTGAAATTTAGCTCAGGAGCATTCATATTGCTTGTAGATGTTACTACACTTTGAGTAAAGTTAACCTGTTGCAAATTCTATTGAATGTATATGATTTGGAAAGGCGCACACCTCTCAATAAAAGGTATAACAGCTGAAAATGTGAATCAAGCCCTGAGTTCAAAAGAACTGCCTGTAGATCTCAAAAACAGGATTGCATCAAGCTACACATCTGGGGAAGAGTTCAGAAAAACTTCTGCTGCATTGAAGGTTCGCAGAAAGATGTAGTCTCCATGGACCTTTTTCACATTTCCGGGTTTCTCAGCAGCGGAAGTCGTCATAGTTGGGTAAACTTGAAGAGCAGTGAATGGGAGAGCACCACAAATATATTTTTTGCATTCCCAGTTGCTCAAATAATGGCTGTCAAAAGAGAGAACAATGTCAAATTTACCATCCCTCCCATAGATGCTGCATTAGAAACACCCTCGCATTAGCGTTAACTGTTTTTTTGTAATTTGATGCAAAGGTGATATAATACAAAGAATAGTGTTATAAATGTAGATACATTTAAAGAAAAATACAAATATGAAAAACTTTCAAGGATTTACGATGCTGATGACCATTAAACGCGTCATCACAGTCTTGTGAAAAGGGTCCATTACTCTTAGTTTGAAACAACCAGGACTTTTCCTAGAACTGGCCTCCTGGCCAAACTGAGCAATCAATGGAGAAGGGCTTTGGTTAGACTGGTGACCAAGAATCTGATGGCCACTCTAGTTGAGCTCTATGATCATATATGGAGAAACCTACAGAAGGACAAACATCACTGCAACACTCCACCGATCTGGTCTTTATGGCGGTGTGGCCAAACTCAATCCTCTCCTCAGTGAAGACACATGAAAACACACTTGGAATTTTCAAAAAAGCACCTAAAGAACTCTCAGATTGTGAGAAACAAGATTCTCTGGTCTGATGAACCGCAATTCCAAGCATCATGTTTGAAGGAAACCAGGCACTGCTCATCACCTGCAGAGTAGCATCCCAAAAGTAAAGTGTACTGCTAGCAGCCTCATACTGAGGGGCTGTTTTTCAGTGGCAGGGACTGAGGGACTCGTCAGAGTAAAAGAAAAGCTCAATGCACCAAAATATTGAGATAGCCTTAATGTAAACCCAGTCCAGAGCATTCAGAACCTCAGACTGGCAGAAGGTTCACAGGACAATGATCCTAAGCACACAGCAAGAGTGGCTTATAGACAACTCTGTGAATGACCTTGAGTTGCCCAGCCTGAGCCTGGGCTTGAACCCAATCAAACATTTCTGGAGAAACCTGAAAATGTGCATCTGCCCCCATCCAACCTGACGAGCTTGAGAGGTGAAGAGGTGAGGACAAGAATGGCAGATAATTGCCAAATGCTGATGTGCAAAGCTTGACTCATCATACCAAAAAGACTTGATGCTGTAAAGGTGCTTCAACTAAGTACTATATTATGAATACCTATGCAATGTACTATTTCATTTTTTTTTATTTTTAATACATTTATGAAGTTTTGACAATTGTGTTTTTGCTTTGTCATTATAGAGAGTGGACTGTAGATTGATGTGGGAAAAATAAATTTAAAGCAACATAAGGCAGCAACATAACAAAACATGAAAAAAATGAAGGGGTATGAATACTTTCTCAAGGCACTGTATATATTAGGGCTGTGCGATATTGAAGAAAAATGCGACATGCGATAACTCATTAAATAATGCGATATTCGATATGCGATACGATAATGCGTAAATTGCCACATGCTCAGATGAAACAGTTTTCCTCAGCTGTTGCTGAGTCAGTTCTGTGAACTTCTATAACTATCTTGTGTCATATATACCATAACACAAATAGAATTGTCCACCAATCGGAGACTATAAACCAGAACAAAATAGCTCGGTAGATAATGTCCATTCTCACAAAGCATTTAGTACCTGGTAATATTAAGAAGTAGATTGGCCACAATGTTGTTCATGGCATCAAAAGGTTTCTCGACCTTCACCACCCCTCCTTGTCCCGAGATGATGGTACAGTTCTTCTTGATGGCACAGCCCAGTTTGCCAGTGTTAGACATATGCTGTATCTTACCAACAATATCCACCAGAGACTAGAATAATGGTAGAGAAAAATAATTGAAATTGTCATGATATATTGACCCTGACATCATTCCAAAACTGTATGATGTCCCTTCTTTTGTGTAACAAAAAATGAAAATTTTTGAAGAATGTTGATACAAACCTTTTCCTCAAGGCAAAAACAGCAGTGACAAGGTCTGTCAAGTTTTAAACAACTCAAAAAAAGCATGTGACATTATTCAAATATTTCAAAGCAGTCCATCTAATTTGGTAATAAACAGACATGTGAAGAATGTTGTTTAGCATAACTGATGTCAAATCTGGTGCAACGTGTCTTCACATGCTTTGTCAGAATATACATGACCGCAAATAGGATTTGAGAGCTATGATGCCAGGAGAGGGATACCTGGTTATCGACCGGCAAGACACAGTCTGCGTGTTCTGTGAGTTCTTTCATGGCTAGGACGCTGTTGTAAGGTGAGGTGATGACATCATCTTCTGCCGTCGGGTAAACAGAGGTCACTATCCGACATACTTCTGGGAACTCATCTTCAAGAAGCTTCAACACAAACGTGCCTAACCCCGAACCAGTACCTAAACACACAAATGTACGCTTAGGTCAGCCCATATTTTTCAACCACCAACACAGGTAACATGACAGACATCAGAAGCTTACCTCCTCCCATAGAGTGAATGAGGAAGAAGCACTGAAGGCAATCACAGTGTTCTGCAGCCTTGCGGACCTGATCCACAATCTGCTCTCTGTAGACCAAGCCATATGTATGATGCCCGACTGCCCTGAGAGTCATAGACCAATCACATTATCCATCACTGATGAACAGTCAAAAAAAAAAACATAGTACATAACTAAAAAAAAAATGTTCATTGAAGAATAGGATACATATAAAAAAATTGGAAATCTTGGAATTCTGCTTGTCCAACCTGGAACTAATCTTATGGAATTACATTTATGTCAAGAAAAATGAACGTAACTTTATAAAACTGAACGTAACTTTTCCATAAACTATCAAAAATATGCCATTACGAAAGAAGAAAAATACTATGAAAATGAAAAAAAGAACTCAGTCGCAAAAATGTAACATGCTCTTCAAATATACTTAGTTCTTTGTTAACAATTTTCAAAGTTTCGTTTTCACAAATCATGGATTTTGAATGTGTTGTCACAGATTTCGCTTACGCGTCGCAAATTTTCGTTCACGGTTTTGGCACCAACCTCTCGTGAGCGCGTGTAAACTACGTTACAGCGTAAATCTACAATCAGGTAGGCAAAATTATTTCTCACGTAACAAGAAATCAAACCAACATTAGGCATTCTAAGTCGGTGCTTTGAAGAAAAATAGACAAGCAGCGCAACATAATTAACAGAAAAACGATTAGAACGCGCATCCTTTCTGTAAACAATACAAAACTTTTGCCTACATCTTGTGAACAATCTGCCAGGCTATTTTGAACAAAAGTGCATAAACCGCACACTTCTAATTCTTCACAAATGAAAAGAACATATTTAAATATGCCTTTACTGTTAAATGCGATTGTCTCTCCTTAAACTCTGCAGTTGGCCTATACGTGACCGTTGGTCCTTTATAGAAGCATTAAAAATAAAACTTATAAAATAAAATTGTATAGGCTACAGAAAGCGAGCAAAGAGCACTCCCTAAGCTGTCATTCACTTCAGCTGCTGCACAAATGGCTATAATGCGCAACGCTGCAAATCAAATTGTAAATAGAAATCTTTGACGGTCTTCAGACTGCAGAGCGTGCACACGAATAAGCTAGCCAGGGGTGCCCAAACTCTGTCCTGGAGGGCCGGTGTCCTGCAGAGTTTAGCTCCAACCCCAATTAGACACACCTGAACCAGCTAATCAAGCTCTTACTAGGCATACTAGAAACTTCCCAGCAGGTGTGTTAAGGCAAGTTGGAGCTAAACTCTGCAGGACACCGGCCCTCCAGGACTGAGTTTGGGCAACTCTGAGCGAGACGTTTGTGTCAATAAGGTTAAAGTCTTTCTTTGGTCTGCTCACTGGAAGTGATCTGTTAAAAACTAAAATAATAACTAAACTAAAACTAAAAAAATGATTACTGAAACTAATAAAAGCGAAACTAAATTTTATTGCAAATTTGAAAATGATATTAAAATAAAACAAATTTAAAAATGCAAAACTATAATAACCTTGGTGTCTACATTAACATACATTTGCATAGATGGGTGAACACAATCACCTGATTTTGTAAATGTGACATTTTTTTCTTTAAGCAACAAACTTGCACTTGCAAATGCTTAATTTAAAAGAAAACGTTTAATGAATAAAAAAAACATATAAGAGCGTATTGTTCAATTTAATGTTATGCATGTTACCATATTCATGTTTTGTTCTAAAGTCAATCTAGAGTTTACTGGGTTTTACACAATTCTTTTTTGTGTGGGTTTAAGAAGTGTACTCAAAAACATTTTCACGTGTCCTCCAAAATGACCCACAACCTAATCAGTTTATATGTGAAGCAAGGTTATTATAGTTTTGCATTTTTAAATTTGTTTTATTTTAATATCGTTTTCAAATTTGCAATAAAATGTAGTTTAGTTTTTTAAGATGTATATAGCATTATAAATAATATTTTCAAACATTAATTAAAAGTATTACAAAATTATTGCCATTGTTTGGGACGGAAAAAAATATAGGCGTGTTATTTTTTAAATGTGGTGCAGGTGTGTTAAATAATTGGATATAAATGTAAGACAAGAGATATTTATTGGTTAAAACACTTGATCACGCAAAAAATATTTCATATGAATCAGACTTACTAGTTTTGTTTGTAAAAGTTGCTTAACACGGCGTGACAGCTTTCCAGTATTCTCGCTACTGACGTCTGTGCTTCCATGTCAGAAAGCAGCTGTCCATCAAAAATCTCACTAGCCAATGAGAGTAGACCGTTGTTAAGCCCGCCCTCATGAGAGGTTGGTGCCAAAATAGTGAACAAAAATTTGAGAAGCGTAAGCTAAATCTGTGGCAACACATTCAAAATCCACGATTTGCGAAAACGAATCTTTGAAAATTGTTAACAAAGAATTAAGTATATTTGAAGAACATTTTTGCGACCGAGTTCTTTTTTTTTCCCAGTGTTTTTCTTCTTTTGTAATGGTATATTTTTGATCGTTTCTGGAAAAGTTACATTTAGTTTTATAAAGTTACGTTCATTTTTATTGACACAAATGTAATTCCATATAATCTTTGTATGCATTTGTTATGTTTGTAGCCTTATGATAAAATTTGACATCAATCTTTATTCCTTCAAATGCTGCCTCAGTACACAGGCTATAAAAACCATATTATGAAGGACTACAAATGCTTTTAAGTATAAACAATTTATGCATAGAAAGGCTGTGGTTTAATAACTAGGTTTAGCATGTATTTGTTTTAAAGGTCCCATATTGTACACCTTTCTGGAGTTTTATTTTAGGTTTTGATGTCCTTAAGAATATATATTTGCGGTATAAGTACCAAAAACCATCTCAATATATTTTTTACAGCTCCTTCTTCAAGAGCTCTTCTAAGAACAGGTCGATTTTGGCCTGTTTAATTAATATTCATGAGCCTCTCTTCTGATTGGCCTGTTGTTTTCTGAGTGACGCACGGCCAGGCCAACCACAGGTAACTAGGGTCAGCCGACATCACAGCGCTAGCTGGAGGCAGCAAAACAAACGGGAAACTGGAGGTGGCCCATTGGACTGACTGTTTTGACACTTATATGGTAGTTAAATAGCACCTAAACCTCGGTTATCATGAAAAAAGCCAGGAAATTTCAGTTTTGACAATATGGGACCTCTAAAAGTTAACCAATTTTAGCTTTTAAACCAAATGATTTTTGGTTAACTGAAGTCAACGTGACAATGTCTGACTCTGTTTGACTCATCTTTGGCCTTAGGTTATGATTAGCTGGTGTCATTTCAATCAAAATCAAAGTTTATGAATATCTGTCTAAAATGACAAGCAATTGACCTTGAAGAACCACTTAAACAGTCAAGAACCATGAAGTGTGACTGTTCAGTAACATGCCTGGAGGCTGTCAGGAGCTTTTGAAGTCTAAAAACGCATATGGGTGTGTCAATCACATGAGGAACTGTAAAATAGGCCCAGTTTACATCTGGTATTAAGATCCATCTCAGGTGATCTGTGACATGTTGTTGACGAGCAGAATTTACATACGCGTGATTGGATTTCGAGGTGAGGGTGACAATGTATATGCAGTCATGAGGATTTCATGACTGCATACTTCGTCAAAACACAAGCAACAAAATAAATTGAGGGGGAAAAAAATTAAACCCTTAAACTTGAGTAGCCCCATTGACTACTTAAGCTTTTAAGCTACAAATGCAATGTGACCATGTTTTGACCCAATGTGGTTGAAAGTGAACAAGCTCAAAACATTTCGGACCTTTGGTCTTTAGCATTGTCCACTGTGACTGGATCAACTAAAACACATATTACAAGGTGTAAACGGGGCCATATTGTCATATCTCATAGAAGAGGGAATGAGGATTTTTCTTGACAAGGTATTCTTGTGTTCTTGACAAATGATTTTCATTTAGCTCAAGCATAAACATCTGTCAAAAACCTGCCAGCGTGTCTCATGAACTTACAGGTTTGGCTTTATTTGTGTCCTGAATATATCAATGCATGTTACAGGTTGGGTTATGAGATTGTGTCATAATGATTAAGCCATAATAATGTTATTTCTGGTATGCATTCAATCACTTTGATTATTAGGAGCAAAGAGCAACTCAAAGACATGCTCAAGTATTGTGAGATTTAAGAGCAAAAACTACATCAGGGCAAATTAAACTAATGATTTACTCCTCAAATAAGGCTGGGTGCTATATAAGGGATAATGATGAGGATATTAATATGACCAACACTGTGCCAATAACCAACGCAAATCAGTTTATTATACAAATCCATTTGAATTAATTGCATTGTATTTTTTTCCCCCAAACTATCAAATTTTTTTCAAACCAATGCATGCAAAATCCTAAATGTTGGCTTGAAACATGTAGAGTGTTTCCTTCTCTCATGTCTGCAATAAATGCAGATACTAGGGGTGTAACGGTACATGTATGCATACCGAAAATTGTCGATACAGTTCTTTCGGTTCAGTATGCACGTGTACTGAACAAATATAGCATTTTTTTTTCCTCCAAGAAATTCAAAAAATAAATGGCGTTTTGACAGTCTTTGATGTGGCATGACAGATCGCTGTATAAACGCCCCGGAGAGCCGCTTCTGGGATAGTTCAGAAACGTTCTGGTATAAACACAAGCATTGACTTGAGTGGCGCAATCAGTTCCGGTTCTCGTGTGTGAGCCGTAACGCGCCGCAAACTTATGCAGTGTAAATGGGGTCCTTTTAAATGGCAGAGCAGAGCACGAGTGAACGCAATCATTCCTTCCTCTGTACTACTAGTTTTAACGCGAATAAACATGAATTAACATCTCATGCCTCATGTAATCGCTCAATCAGTGTTTCAACCATGGAAACACGTCAACAAAACAGCTTGTAAACAAAATGTCTCGTAGCATTTAATTTACCTCAGCAAGTCATCAGTGTCCACATCTCGTTAGTTCACCAGAGAAATTAAGTCTAGAGAAGAGCATTTCGCAAAATATTAAACTACATACTCATTATATTTTACTTTACCTGTTAGTCTTAATTATTTAATGTATGTTTAATTTAATCTGTTATGAAACATGTTATGACAGCCACTGTGCAATTGAATATATTTTAACTTAGTTAATTTAAAAAACGCATTATGCAATGTGAGTGATATTGTTGATGTGGGGGCCAAAAGAAAGTGCACTATCCATAATGACGTCCAGACTTTTGACTTGGGAGGAGGTAAAAATCGTAGAGCCATCAACTGATATGGTAAAGGGATGAGTTTTGGAGAGTGTAGCCTTTGAACCAATGAGGAGCACTTCACTTTTAGTTCCGTTGAGTTTGAGAAAGCTAATTGACATCCAGTTGCTGATTGCTTGTAAACAGGAAGTGAGGGCAGAGGGAGGAAGAGAAGTGTTTGGTTTTGTGTAGGGATGCATCGATACCACTTTTTCCAGTACTGGCCCGATACCGATACTTTTATTTTTGGTACTTGCCGATACAGAGTACCGATACCAATATTTTTATTGCATTTGTAAATTTTTACAATATTGGGTACAGAAACCAAAAGAGTATGTATAATGTTAGTTGGTTAACTTAATTTATTAAATAGATACAGTCAAACCAAAATTTATTCAGACACCTTCAACATTTCTCACATTATCACAGTTTATTCGCTATAGTTTAGAAAATGGTATTAAAATATAACAGTTAAACTGTGTCAGAACAAATACAGCTTGATAATGTTAGATAACTTTGATAGAAAGGTATGTAATGGATTACAATCAACCAAAAATTAGACAGCTGTTAGTATGACAGTATTTACACAACTTTCAATACTTAGTCGGGCAACCCTTAGCCTTAATGACAGTGTGCCTAAGGTTAAAAATAAATGATGTTTATAGTGAATGCCCCTATAAATGGTCTTATTTTTACGATTTAGTTTTAATCCAAATGATGCGTGTGCTAAGTGAGCGAACATCAAAGATCACACAACAGAATTGCGCGCGCTCTCGCTCGCTCTCCCTACCGTTAAGTAACTTGTGCATTGTTTTACTTGTTTTTGACGTACACGACCGAACTACAAACTTTCCAATGATGTCTGTAAGAAAGGTATATTCACTCGACAAGCTCGCGCATCTGCGCCGCCGCATGCTCAATCCACTCAGCGTGCTTTGCTTATCAGCTTGCGCACATCAGCTATACAGTCAATACTGAATGTTTAACATTATATTCATTGCATACATATACTTTGTAGACATCCTTAATCTCTAATAACTCCATTCTGCTGTCTGTTGTCGGAGTTTCATTGTCTGAATATGGCACTTAACACATACTGTGTGGTATCGGCGTTTGGTATTAGGGCATAACAAGTACGAGTACGAGTACAGGAGCTCAGTATCGGGCCGTGCATCCCTAGTTTTGTGGAAAGGTAGAGTTGTGTATCATCAGCGTAGCAGTGAAAATTGATCCCAAAATAACGGAGAATATTACCAAGAGGTAATATGTAGATGATAAAAAGCAATGGTCCCAGCACTGAACCTTGAGGAACACCATGATTGACTGTTGTAATTTTTGATGCAACCTTTTTTCCCTGAATGAAATATTTTATATTGTTTAGATACAACCTGAACCAGACTAAAGCGTTATTAGTGATCCCAATGGCTGCCAAACGTTCCAAAAGAATTGAATGGGAGATGGTGTCAAAGGCTGTGGTGAGGTCAAGAAGGATCAGGATGAATAGAAGGTTGTTGTAAGCTGCAAGTAAGAGATCGTTAGTGATTTTTACCAGGGCTGTTTCAATGCTATGGTTCTAGTGAAAACCAGACTGAAAAGGTTTGTAAAGGTTATTGTTATGAAGATGTGCCTGGAGTTGTGTTGCAATAGTCCGTTCTAATAGTTTTGTAATGAATGGGAGGTTGGATATGGGACGGTAATGATTTGGTTCATTAGGATCCAAACCAGGTTTCTTAAGAACCGGGATAACAGAAGCTGTTTTGAGAGATGTAGGGACAATGGCAGTAAGTATGGAGGAGTTAATTATGGACGTTATAATGGGTGCAATAGCAGGCAAACAGGTTTTAACCAGAACATTAGTGAGTGAGGTGAGTGAAGTGACATGTGGCCAAGTATGGCCATACTCGGAATTAGTGCTCTGCATTTACCCATCCAAAGTGCACACACACAGCAGTGAACACACACACACACACCGTGAACACACACCCGGAGCAGTGGGAAGCCATTTATGCTGCGGCGCCCGGGGAGCAGTTGGGGGTTCGGTGCCTTGCTCAAGGGCACCTCAGTCGTGGTATTGAAGGTGGAAGAAAGCACTGTACATTCACTCCCCCCACCTACAATCGCTGCCGGTATGAGACTCGAACCCACAGCCTTTGGGTTATGAGTCCGACTCTCTAACCATTAGGCCACGACTTCCTAGGGATGGGATCATCCATATAAGTGGGGTAGGGTAATGTCTATGGTAACAATTAAACCATAAAATGACTGACTGCATGATTTATAGTTCAGATACAGGTTTTCACAAAAACAAAGTTTTTTTTAAATGATAAACTTCACATTTCAGCCTTTAAACCATTTTTAAGAAAAGAGATGAGTCAAAAATTATTATATTAATTTAAAGGGTTAAAATTATGTCATTAATTACTCACCCTTGTGTTGTTCGAAACCCGTAAGACCTTCATTCATCTTCGAAACAAAATTTAAGATATTTTTGATGAAATATGAGGGCTCTCTGACCCTCCCATAGACAGCAAGGTAACTACCACGTTCAAGAAAAGTAAAAGATGATCGACAAAGTAGTAAATCATAGCTTTTTGGAGTTTAATCGTCACATTAAGCGATATCACAATTCTTGTCTTTCCGTCCCCACATTTAAAACCTCTTGAAATAATAAGACTTTCTTGTCCAATTTAAGACTTTTCATGACCTTAAATTTGATACAACTAAATTAAGTCTTTTTAAGACTTTTTAAGGACCCTCGGAAACCCTGGCATTAGGAAGTTTAATCTTTGTTAAGTTTGAGCACTGTTTCTCTCTAGTCTAGAAGTTATGACTGATAAAAATGTCTTTGTACTTTTTTAAACTGGAGATGCAGGTCTCATTTAGCCCCTTTAAACAAGCACTCATCAACATATGAGTGCATTGTTGTTTTGTTCTCATTCATAGGTTAATTCAACACTGTGTCAGAACCTGACTCTACAGGAACACCCTCCAGATATGACAAGGTGTGACCAATCCTGTCCTTATCTCCAGGAAAAGGATTGGCCTCCCTTGTTCATGCAAATTCACTGGTTGATGGTGCAAGAACTGCCCTGCGAGGCACCACGTCACCAGTGCCTCAAAAGGACACGCCTGTGAAATTATGAGCGAGGATGTGCACAGTAAGTGCATTTAGTGCTTGGGCATTTCACGGCTCTTTAAACTTCTCACACTGTAATAACTCTAAAATGGAAGCGTTTCTTTTGGGGCTCACAGAGGAAAATCAGATTTTGAGCTTGAGGCTGTGAGAGCGAGCAGTGACATTGCTACTTTCTATGGGCCCTCAGTATAGTGCATTTTATTGGGCCCCTCAGTCAAAATCATTGACCATCCTAAGGGGGAAAGTTGTGGGTCCCCCAATAGTTCTGGGCCCCCTGCACTCACTCGACCCTGCCTGTGTTTGTGACCAAGTCTTTTAATAAAAAGCTTGCATATGAATCTGCACGTCTCTCGTCTCGTCAGCTTCGTAACAGAATACTCTGCCACACAAGGATCCAGCAGCTTTCTACAGGACACTGGCCAAGTATGGACACAGCAAGACTGTTATTAGCTCTCGAGCAGGGCACATGATCGCTCGAGAGCTATATTCAAGAGTATTTAGAGGTCGCTAATTATTCTGATTTGCCTGACTGTGTGCTCATTTCTTTTGTGAGGGCATTAATCAGCCACTCAAATCACGTTTAATCCGTGAGGGTCCCCGCTCATCTCTCAGTCAGTTTATGGACTATGCTTTGTTGACTGTTGGTTCATCGTTCACTGTGGGTGTCGTGGAGGAATGCGACCCTGCACTCACTCGTGTAATGGCGGCCGCACTAGAGCACGCTCACAAAATGGCGGCAACAGCGGAGCCTGATCGCAAAATGGCGGACACAACAGCGCCCAGTTATGTCACAGCTGCCAATCCTGAATCAAGTCAAGTCAAAGCTGATCTTCCTGAGTCAAGTCTAGTCACAGCTGATCTTCATGAGGCAAGTCAAGTCACAGTTGATCTTCATGAGGCAAGTCAAGTCCCAGTTGATCTTCATGAGGCAAGTCAAGTCACAGCTGATCTTCATGAGTCAAGTCAAGTCACAGCTGATCTTCACGAGTCAAGTCAAGTCACAGCTTCTATTCCTGAGTCAAGTCAAGTCACAGCTGATCTTCATGAGTCAAGTCAAGTCACAGCTGATCTTCATGAGTCAAGTCAAGTCACAGCTTCCATTCCCGAGTCACGTCACGTCACAGCTGATCTTCCAGAGTCACATCATGTCTCAGCTGTTCGTCCAGAGTCACGTCACGTCTCAGCTATTCATCCAGAGTCATGTCACATCACAGCTGATCATCCAGAGTCACGACGCATTACAGCTGATCATCCAGAGTCACGACGCATCACAGCTGATCATCCAGAGTGATGTCACGTCCTGTCTGTTACACCCAGATTATCAAGGTCAGTCCTTCGGTATCCCAGTCTGGTATCCAGTGTGAGGGATGCACTGCTAGTGTCTGCACGCGCAGCTGGTATCCCCAAACCCATTCCCTCTAGCCCTCCTGTTCCTGAACTGATTCCCGTCTGAAGCGCTTCCCTTGATGGGGATCGCTTTATGGTGTGTTTGGGCTGCATACACCACCACAGAACCTCCTGAGGTGGAGGCGTTCGCTTCAGCTCCTTGCGTGGTGATGGCGCCCAGCAATGTACTCTCAGCCTGTCGTGTTGAGGTCGAAGAGACCGTTACTGACTCCTCCCTGTTTCCTGATGTTACTACTGTAGAACCTCCAGAGGTGGCGGCATCTGCTGCAGAACCTCCAGAGGTGTCAGTGGTATCCATCTATGAACTCTCTGCCTGTTCTTTTCCGGCCAAGGAGGCCGCCTATGAACTCTCTGCCTGTCCTGTTCCGGCCAAGGAGGCCGCCTATGAACTCTCTGCCTGTCCTGTCACGTCTCTGGAGGCCGTCTGTGAATTCTCGTCCTATCCTGTCATGGCTATGGAGGCCATCTATGAACTCTCTACCTGTCCTGTCATGGCTATGGAGGCCATCTATGAATCCTAGTCCTGTCCTGTCATGTCTATGGAGGCCATCTGTGAGCCCTCTGCCTGTCCTGTTACGGCTATGGAGGTCGTTTATGAACTCTTGTCTCGTGTTGAACCAGCCATGGAGGCTGATTGTGAACTGTCTGTCCGTCTAGTCACAACAAATGAACCTGTAATTTGCCCCAATAGTTCAGTTACGACCCCAGAAACTTTACCTGAGCTTCCTGTAGGCTCTAGTGGCCTTGTCACAGCCCAAAGATCCGCCTTTGAACTCTTAACCCTGCCTGTCATGAGCTCAGAAACTACAAGCCATGTCTGTCCCGTTACCCCTGTCAGTGCCAAAGAAACCGCTAATGAACTGTCAATCTATCCTGTCTCAGTCTATAAGTATAATTTTGAACCATATGGCTGTTCCATTTCAACCAAAGAGCCTAATTTAGAATTGTCTGCTTATTCAGTTGCAAACTATGAGCCCGTTTATGAACTGTCTGTCTGTCCAGTTTCAGTCAATGAGTAAAATTTTGAAGTGTCTGCCTGTCTAGTTTCGGTCAGTGAACTGGCTTATGAACTGTCTGCCCGCTCAGTTGTCACCAGGGAAAATATTGATGAACTTCTTGTGTTCCCTGCCTCGGTCCTTTAGACCATATATGCTCTCTCTGTTTCTTGTATCTCAGTTTTCCCTAGGTCCCAATCTCTACCAGGGGTCTCTGTTCCGTCTGCTCCGCCGTGGTGGTCTACTGTCTGGCTCGGGTGGTCTTCTGTTTCGCCGTGGTGGTCTGCTGTCTGGCTCTGGTGGTCTTCTGCTCTGCCTGCTCACCCGTGGTGGTCTGCTGTCTGGCTTTGGTGGTCTTCTGCTCCGCCATGGTGGTCTGCTGTCTGGCTCTGGTGGTCTTCTGCTCTGCCGTGGTGGTCTGCTGTCTGGCTCTGGTGGTCTGCTGTTCCGCCTGCTCTGTCGTGGTGGTCCTCACGTCCACCCATACTGCCGGATCTGTCCTGGTTTCCTGCTCTGCCGGCCTCAGATCCTGCTCAAGTCGCCGAGTATTGTTTAGTGTTTATCACGGTTTAATTGATAGCTACTTTACGGAGCCTGCTCTATCTTTCCCAGTTTATTCATAGTTTTGCCTTGCCTGTTTTTCCCGTGTTTTGATTCTCGCCTGTGTATTTCAGATTACCCCCTTCGTCTTGCCATTTGGACTCTGTTTGCCCCTGACTGGATTATTGCTGTGTACCTGGATTATCTCTCTTTGCCTTGCCCTGTTGGATATTGTTCACCGTCGATCGACCCACGCCCGTTTACTGGACTGCTCTTATGTTTTGTACGTACCATACCTGTTCGCTGGTGTTTCGACCCTGCCTGTGTTTGTGACCACGTCTTTTAATAAAAAGCTTGCATATGGATCTGCACATCTCTCGTCTCATCAGCTTCGTAACAGACACTATGGACACCGTGTCACTAGTTAAAATTGCTAATTTCAACATTTAAACATATGGAACTGTTCTAGTGGTTTTTGGATATTTTAATAAAAAAGTCTTACATATTGTGCCTTTAAGTAGTAAGCTTAGTAATTAGGACTGTATTAGCTTACATTTTATTTACCCATTACAATAGACCCTTTAACAGTTACTGCTATCATAAGAATACAACTATATGTAAGTTTAAAATTCTACAAAAGCCACATTTAATGTCCAACAACGAATATTTTAGCAAAATGCATATTTGACTCAGAATTATTGCGCTCCGTCTGTTTAGCGTCGTTCACTCGCGTATGCCTCGCCCACTCCTGACAGCAAGCAAAATGGATATATTTGCATGACTTTCTAACATTTACAGAGGAAAAGTATACTCGTGTCATGTCAGTTATGCAAAACACGTGTCTAATGCATTAAACAGCACAAATATATTTGCTGTTTGCCATGGTGGATTGATTTGATCCATGATCGACATTAAGGGTTGCTTAAATCAGAATCAGAATCAGAATGAGCTTTATTGCCAGGTATGTTTACACATACGAGGAATAAAGGGGTCATATAATGCTACATGCACTTTTACAAGTTGTTTGAACTGAAATGTGTGTTGGCAGTGTGTGTACATAACCACCCTAAAATGATAAAAATCCACCCAGTGTTTTTTTGTTGATCTACTAAAATCTTTACCCCTTTCTCAAATCGAGCCGATCTCAGATGCCTGTCTGTGTGACCTCACAGCACAGACTGGACTGGCGTCTTACCTCAGACCCGCCCTGAGTGACTGTCATCAGTCCGCCATTGTTTCACCGCCGGAGCAGATGTAGACAAGAATGACTCCTAAGCGATTGAGGTGTTCTGTTGTTGGATGCAATAATAAACATAGCAGTCTTAATTTACTCCCGACCTGTTTACTATTCCGATCTGAGCCGCTGAAGACGCAGTGGATTATGTTTGTTTTTGAAGGGAATGTGCCCCCGATCTACATAAATAGATCTATGATCTATGTTCGCGCGAATCATTCGTGATCCAGCTTCACCTACAGAAGAAGTGAGTGTAAGGTTTTTTTAATGAATCTTTGCAAATCGCCTTTCCTAATAATGTGCTAATTAGCAAGTTTCGCGATGAATGCAGCTAAAGTAAACAGTCTCACTGAGAGCGGCTCGGGAGAGAGGGGCAGGGGGAGCAGAGCTCATTAACATTTAAAGGAAAATGCTACAAATCTGCATGCTCTGAAGAGAGCTGTTTTTGACAGGGTAAAAAAAAGGTGTGTTTTACACTACCATTGAGAACTACTAGTCTTTTCATTAAGACTAGGGCTGCACGATAAATCGCATGCGATATTTAACGCGCATCTTATCAGTAAAGCCGCTTCTGTAATCAGCGGTAAATCTCCATCACCTGCAGGCTTTCACATGGAGCAGCATTAACTACTCAGAGCCATTGTTCACTGATGAGCTGCGCAAACCCACGTTCATATTCGCGCGATTTTTTGCGTGCAGCCCTAATTAAGATCACCGATCACCGATACCGATCTTTTTAAAGCCTTCTTTTTATAATTTATAACTATTTATAGTTATACTTCAATCAGGATTTTTAGACATTTATTCAGGGCCTGAATTTCATTTTTGAAAATGGGGGAAATTCCCCTCTTAGGTGACTCTTGTGAGAGGGGAAGCAGCTTTCACACAGCAGTCTGCTACTGATCCGTGGCTGTTTACCACTAACACAACATTTATTCAGTGGTGGATGAAGTACACAAATTAAGTACTTGAGTAAAAGTACATATCCGTAATCCGTATAATAAAATATTACTCCAGTAAAAGTAAAAGTACTCCGTTTTCAATTTTACTCGAGTGAAAGTACAAAAGTACTTGATTTTTTTATGTACTTAAGTAAAAAGTACAGATAGATGAATGTTTATTTTGCAGTTTTATATTGGGTACTTTTATCATTTAATTTAATATTAGCATATATTTTTTTATAATCCTACTGCTCAAAATACCTGGGATTTTCCCAAAATAACCAATAAGGAAATAATTAATATAATAAGGAAAATATAATTAGATTTTCATAATGATTTGTCTTCTCAAACCTTGTCTGTGGTGTAAAAACACCCCTGGCCAAATGCCCCCAGAGGACATCACTTCCCACTTTGACAATTACTGTAGTTACCATGTTCTGAACATCACATCCTTTCTTTTTCCCTCAGATGTAATCTATCTAGATTGTTGAATAAAAATATTTGGAACTTATTTTTTTTAAATTACCTCCAGTAACTCCAGTAAAAGTACTCCTTTTTCAATTTTACTTGAGTGAAAGTACAAAAGTACTCGATTTTTTATGTACTTCAGTAAAAAAGTACTGATAGATAGATTTATTTTGCAATTTTATATAGGCTACTTAATTTAAATTTATATTAGCACATATTTTTTTATAATCCTACTGCTCAAAAAAGGATTTTCCCAAAATAACCACTATATGGAGTCAATATATATTTGTGTTGTTGATATGGACTACGTTGACGAGAGTGATGTAGTAATGTTCACTGTGAAGCTTACACTGCCAAGTACCTGAGAGAAAACAGATTTGACCATCTGATTTTCACCAGTAAGAAAAAAGTGTTTTAAAGCTTGTTGTTTTGCTTACAACAGATTTAGTTCACAAACAACTGGCAGTTTTGACCTAAATATGATTTTCATTTACAATAATTAATCCTAAAGTTCGACATTAGTTACTTACTTTTAGCAGCATCAGACGCGCGCGCTCACAAGATCTCCAGGTTCTTACTTGTGAATTCAGTTCACTGGAGACTCGCACTAAACGGTTCATTTGAATCAGTGAGTTGTCGACTCGAAAACAACTGCAATCGGTTCATTCTAATTCGTGAATGAATTGGCATTTAAATCGTTATTACAAGCAATCCTGCGGTTCATAAAGAACTTTGTTTTCCTACCTCCACGGGTGCATCTATTATTGCCTTGTTTATCTAAAAGTGCTCTTTTCCTTTAAAACTAGGCAAAAAGCCATATGCGTTGACTGTGAAAGACAGTATACTTTAATTATATGCATTTATGGTGCAATTGCTACATTTTCGTTTTCATATGTACTGCAAACAATGTGCTGTCACTTTAATTCAGCGTGTATATAACAGCAAAAATAGACTTGGTGCGGAAACAATCTCTGCACTACTGCAGACGCACCGCTCCTGAACACACTGCCGTGTGCAGTGTGAATGCTTTAATCCGTTAACATATGGTGTTCGGACGGATTCTTTAATATGACGTTGCAACATGCACTCATCTCACTGAACGTCTCACTGACGTCTTAAAGGGATAGTTCACCCAAAAACTTTGACTTTGTTTCTTCAGTAGAACACATTTGATGAAGTCCAACCGTTGGAGTCCATCAGTCTTATAATTGATGGCAATGGTAACAAAGTCTATGAGTGTAAAAAAAACATGCACAGACAAATCCAAATTAAACCCTGCGGCTCGTGATGACACATTGATGTCCTAACACACGAAACGATCGGTTTGCGCGAGAAACCGAACAGTATTTATATAATTTTTTACCTCTAATACACCACTACGTCCAACTGTCTTTGGGCGCGCGCACGGATTCCGGTGCGTGAGGCGTGTATGCGCTCTGGCGTAGTTTACATTAATGGGTGTTGTCGCGGGAGGAGCAAACGACAGACACAGTTTATTAACAGAAAATAAACAAAGTGTCCAGAAAAAAGGGAATCAAGTGTCCAAAATAAACAGGGGATCTGGTGTCCTCGTCGTGCTGCGGGGTTTGTGAAGGGAAGGGCAGTGATCAGTAAGGAAGGAAGGGTCCAGGTAAGGGGCGGAGTCCGGCGGCTGCACGTGCTCCCCTCTTCGGTCCGGGGCGCGAGGGGTGGCGGCTTCTATCAGCGGCTTCGTCCGTCTCTCTGCCCACGGCGCTTAAAGGGACTAGACGGCCCAGCATCCTTGCCTGACAGCCGTGTAACGGGTGCGGTTCTCGTCCGGACTGCGGGTCTGGCAGCTCACGACTCTGGCGGCACAGGAGTTCCTCTACGCACCCCTCCTGGACCCACGAGGACACCAGCGTGCATGCACGGGGAAGAGACCGGTCTCCCGAGGAGAGGCGCGCTTGGCATTTAAACAGCAGTGGTGATGCACCGGAAGCCGTGCACGCGCCCAAAGACAGTTGGACATAGTGGTGTATTAGAAGTAAAAAATGATATAAATACTGTTCGGGTTCTCGCACAAACCGATCGTTTCGTGTGTTAGGACATCAATGAGTCGTCACGAGCCGCAGGGCTTAATTTGGATTTGTCTGTGCATGTTTTTTTTACACTGACTTTGTTACCATTGCCATCCATTATAAGAGTGATGGACTCCAACGGTTGGACTTAAAAATCATCAAATGCGTTCTACTGAAGAAACAAAGTCACCTACATCTTGGATGCCCTGGGGGTAAGCAGATAAACATCAAATTTTCATTTTTGGGTGAACTATCCCTTAAATTTTTTTTTTGCTATTTAATCCATTCATTTTAAGACGCAGACGAGGCGTAGACGTGACTAAATCACGTGTGGCAGTGAAGTGTGGAGCCAGACGTCACGCATGATTCACGTGTAGCAGTGAAGTTTTTTTTTTTTAAATTCGCATTTACTTGCCCTTCATTCATTCCTCTCAATGGACGTGACGTCTGCGTCTGACTTTTTTTTCACAAAAATGAACCGAAACTCAGTGAATACTTGCCTCATATGCATGATAAACATATCTATAAAATGCTTTAAATTACTACTTTAAAATGAAATAATTCAAATCGAAAACAAAAACTCTTTCATTATGTAATTTCTCTCTAAATGCGTGTCCAGTTAAGGAGTCAGGATCATCAGCTTCATCTTTGTGACACTGACTCAGAAAACACTAGTTTACTAACAAATAATTCAAATATCCCCTCACTATTTTTTATAATTATTTTTATTTATTTATTTATTTTGTTTGTTGTTGTTGTTTGTTTGTTTTTTTGGCCGCTGTGCCAAAATTGTGTTTGCATTCAGCACAAATAGCCTACAGCGGCATTAGTGCCACGTTTTTTGAAACTCTGATTGATCGATTTCATGAGACATTCGTTTGTATTAAATTGTTCCGATTTTTTTAACATGCATTCAAATATTCATGTTTATTTCTTGCTGCAAAATTTAAAGAGGAAAATATCATTGATTCATATGCCACTACTGCCGAATTATCTCAGCACAAATTAAAGAGCGTAAAAACACTTTTTATTCTATATATTAAACTATAAAACTAAATATTACAACTCCAAAATAAAAAATTACAAATATTGTTTATGTTAGTTAAATTAGCCCAAAATATAGCAATGTTTAAAAAAAGTGTTCTTTTGTGTTGGTCTAGAGACTCCTAGTGGTGAATACATGCTAGAACAACTTATTTTTATGATTTCTTCATAAGTATCTGTGGATATGTGGACAAGAAGCAATGTCATACAGAATTTTTTATATCATTTGTATAAATATTTACTTTTTGGAATAAAGAGCTATACATAAGAAAGGTAAAAAGCACTTAATTGCTAATTAAACATAATTGAGGATAAGTGAAAACACTAATAGAGAATGAATAGGTATAATAAAGCACAAATAAGTGTATGGAATGTGCTGGAAACCCTTGCAGCAAACACAGACCTCATGTTCAGGCAGACGAACATGTTGTAGACGCAGATGTCACGCAGACGTCACGTTCAGGCAGATGAACAGTAATGTGGCAGACGCAGACGTCACGTTCGGCAGACTAGACGTCACGTTCAGTGAGACAAGTGCATGTTGCAACGTCATATTAAAGAATCCGTCCGAACCTTATATTAACATGAGCACGGAAAAAATACGCACCACATACCACGCACTGCACTGCAAACAGAGTAATGTGAACCTGGCATTATGTGTGTGCGCTACAAGTGTGCATGAGTGCATGGTCTACAGGAGAGCGTGCGAGCTCTGAATGGTTAAACACATGGCAAGAATTAAAAAGTAATGCAAAAACTTTACTTTACTTGTATAAACTTTAGTGACGATGTGACACTGCCTCGATTGTGCAAGTGACAGTTCCTGTCAACTGTGCAGCTCGCTTATAGACAGACACGATGTGTGGTGATTTGAAGCCATTTGCGTATTTTGAGAGAGAAAGAGAGAGCGCGCGCAGTGAATCACTCACGCTGTTTGTGAAATTATGTCTCACACGAGGTTTTCAAATAACTTTGTAAGTTTTTTAATGAAGAAATATGAAGGTGAGTACCTCACCTTAAGCATTATAATTATTTCACCCGCGCCAGACAGAGACTGAGACTCTGAGAGGTCTGAGAGACTGAGAGGTCTTGCCAAACCTCTCATGGCAGCGTCATCAGCTTGAGATCGTTTTTTT
>NW_015505524.1:1204188-1206550 GCF_001515645.1 Sinocyclocheilus grahami
GTTCTTTTGTGTTGGTCTAGAGACTCCTAGTGGTGAATACATGCTAGAACAACTTATTTTTATGATTTCTTCATAAGTATCTGTGGATATGTGGACAAGAAGCAATGTCATACAGAATTTTTTATATCATTTGTATAAATATTTACTTTTTGGAATAAAGAGCTATACATAAGAAAGGTAAAAAGCACTTAATTGCTAATTAAACATAATTGAGGATAAGTGAAAACACTAATAGAGAATGAATAGGTATAATAAAGCACAAATAAGTGTATGGAATGTGCTGGAAACCCTTGCAGCAAACACAGACCTCATGTTCAGGCAGACGAACATGTTGTAGACGCAGATGTCACGCAGACGTCACGTTCAGGCAGATGAACAGTAATGTGGCAGACGCAGACGTCACGTTCGGCAGACTAGACGTCACGTTCAGTGAGACAAGTGCATGTTGCAACGTCATATTAAAGAATCCGTCCGAACGCCATATTAACATGAGCACGGAAAAAATACGCACCACATACCACGCACTGCAAACAGAGTAATGTGAACCTGGCATTATGTGTGTGCGCTACAAGTGTGCATGAGTGCATGGTCTACAGGAGAGCGTGCGAGCTCTGAATGGTTAAACACATGGCAAGAATTAAAAAGTAATGCAAAAACTTTACTTTACTTGTATAAACTTTAGTGACGATGTGACACTGCCTCGATTGTGCAAGTGACAGTTCCTGTCAACTGTGCAGCTCGCTTATAGACAGACACGATGTGTGGTGATTTGAAGCCATTTGCGTATTTTGAGAGAGAAAGAGAGAGCGCGCGCAGTGAATCACTCACGCTGTTTGTGAAATTATGTCTCACACGAGGTTTTCAAATAACTTTGTAAGTTTTTTAATGAAGAAATATGAAGGTGAGTACCTCACCTTAAGCATTATAATTATTTCACCCGCGCCAGACAGAGACTGAGACTCTGAGAGGTCTGAGAGACTGAGAGGTCTTGCCAAACCTCTCATGGCAGCGTCATCAGCTTGAGATCGTTTTTTTTAGATCGGCCTTTTAGAGACCGCCGATTGATCATCCCAACGTGATTATCAGCCGATAATGATCTGTAGCCGATCAATCGGAGCACCCCTAACTAAAACTGTTGATTTTTCTCAGGTATTATCTAAGGGTGCATCTTTTGAGAACATTGGTGTGGTGGTTGACTGGGTCTCTTAGATTTTAGAATCTGGATGTTGACTTTTATCGGTTTGAGTTCAAATTCTGTTTCATACATAATCCTCACAGGCTGATAAACTGGCAGTTACTTTGTATGGCGTTGTGGTGTAGTGTTCCCACACTGTAAGCCAATGACGTAGCGCTAAGTGAACCTATAAAAAAAGGAACGTTTCTGTTATGTATGTAACCCTGGTTCCATAAAGAACGAGATGCTGCATAGCTCTGCCTAGGCATGGGCCGAACTTAAGGAGCTTACCCAGGAACTTACACGATCGGCAACCGGACGTTTTTTGTCTTATTGCAACTCGTCTCTGTTCTTGACTTGCACAAACTGCGTTGCAATGCAATAGTTTTGCAAAACGTAATTTATGTGATAATATGAAGTCTGTAAACGCCCATTAACACAGGCCCAGAGACGTTGAAGACGGATGCACAGAGAAAAATACTGTAGCACGCAGATCACTCACTGTTCATGATGCATGAACTATTGGAAGAAAATCCTTAAAGGGGTCATATTCTCTTTGGAGTGTTACAAGCTGATTGTGCATAAAGAAGATCTGTAAAGTTGCAAAGACTAAAGTCTCAAATCCAAAGAGATATTCTTTATCAAAGTTAAGACTCTGCCACGCCCCCCTAAAACGGCTCGTTCTAACACGCCCCCACATATCTACCTCACTATGTGGAAATATTAGCATAATGCCGCCCAAATGTGCACGCAAAGAAAGAAGGCGTGGTTTCAGTAACCGCAGTTAGTGTTGATGCAGCATGTCAGGGAGACGCTGTGTGTTTCAGTGTGAGAGCAAAAGCACTTTATTTGGCCTTCCGAAAGTAGATGCATTTAGGAATCTTTAAGATTACTTACAACAGAACAGCAATGCATTTTATGGACGACCGTTTCGTGAACCTAGGAGAGGAGGTCATTCTGACTTTGCTATGACAATCTGGTATTTGCTATTGACTGTTCAAATGAGGAGTTTTGCGCATCGTGTGCGTGTGTGTGTGCGTGCGACAGAGAGATCACAGTGGAGTCAGCTGTCTGAACTGTGGCTTGTGCACTGCAAACACATACCAGCTTCATCACTGTGTCTGTCATGCGACTCTGTTCCCCTTTCGGGCTCTGTCTTTACATTTATTTTGAAAGATGAAGCTGGTG
>NW_015505524.1:1206614-1206858 GCF_001515645.1 Sinocyclocheilus grahami
GCAGACTGCGCTTGTCGGAAGGAGGGACTTTGTAGAAAACTAAGCGTTTGAGAGAGGCGGGGCATAGAGGACCTACAATAATGTACAGTATTTGAAAAATAATGTGTTTTTTGAACATTAAAGCATGTCAACATATTCTGTTACACCAAATACACAAAATAATGATCTTTAGGTTTATATGAATGTGTTTCTGAGGGGAACTGACTGTGTTCAGAAAAGTTTACGTGGTATTTTCTTTTAATCT
>NW_015505524.1:1207833-1208975 GCF_001515645.1 Sinocyclocheilus grahami
TTTGTAATTTCTCCGATCACAAATGCAGACATGGTTTTATGTTTATGCGGTGCGGTGCGATGCAACGTGTTTTCATGTTTTTGAATCATCGCTCCGGCATGACAGGGCATCATCACAGTATGGTGAGGGGCATAACATTTCCGTCACACGATTGAGGTATTCGGCCAATCACAACGCACTGGATAGCTGGCCAATCACAGCACACCTCTCTTTTTTAGAACGATGAGCTTTGTAAAAATCGACACGTTTCAGAAAGGCGGGGCATAGAGGAGAAACAATAATGTACAGTATGTGGAAAATAATGTGTTTTTTTAACCTTAAACCGCATAAACACATTTAATTACACCAAATACACAAAATAATGTTCTTTTTAGCAACATCATATGACCATTTTTTTATGCCACGTTAGGTCCAAAGGCTATTTTCATGCTGTGAAATTTTTACATGCCTGAGGTTTTTGCTTGGTATTGGACTTTTTAAAAATCGTGCATCTGATGTACTGTGGTACTAGGTATAAAACAATCTCTACCTGTTGTCAAATTTCAATATTTGCAGAGTATATAACATCATACCGTCCATCCCTAGTAGGACTGTATCTGTTTTAAAAGCAGCCATTCCACACCCACACACTGAATGGAGTATGCATAGAAGCTGTGTAACAGAGTCCCTGCCAAGACAGACTCTTACCAGTTGTTCCCCGAACCAGAGACATCACTTATGAGTTGTGTGCTGCTGAAGAGAGAACGCAATGGCCCCTGCAGAATCTCAGCTAGGACTCCCTCCTCCATGTCCACTAACACAGCCTGCAGACACGCACACAGATACACTTGATTTTCTGTTATGTTGGGAACTAAGCAGTGGCATCTGTTTTTATTAGGAATGGTAATTGTCTACTCGAGTACTGGATATTAATCAACTGAGTACTCGGGAGGCAAGGTTGTAATATTTTTTAATTGTTGGTCCATATATACATGTAAGACTGTCATCTTTGGCTGCAGTATATACAGTCTTGCTGCTCTTTTAATGTATTTCCCCATGAGAGTGAGATTCTATAGGCATTATAGGCCAAACCGCACATATCTCAAACTCAAGTTCACACGTTCACACACACACACACACACACACACACACACACACACACA
>NW_015505524.1:1209382-1222042 GCF_001515645.1 Sinocyclocheilus grahami
ACTGGATATTAATCAACTGAGTACTCGGGAGGCAAGGTTGTAATATTTTTTAATTGTTGGTCCATATATACATGTAAGACTGTCATCTTTGGCTGCAGTATATACAGTCTTGCTGCTCTTTTAATGTATTTCCCCATGAGAGTGAGATTCTATAGGCATTATAGGCCAAACCGCACATATCTCAAACTCAAGTTCACACACACACACACACACACACACACACAGAGTACACAAAGCTGTGTACAGATTCTACTGTCCCATATGCCCCAACATCAATACATCACCTAACATGGTGCTCACCCTGGCCTTCAGAGCGGTGATCCTGCCTCCTGTTGAGTCTGCTCCTCTCCTACAAATACACAACACACACACACACACACACACACACACACGAGATCCCACAATAACTCAAGTAGATCAGCAAGGAAGGGAGAACATGTGGACAAACAAAGTGACATGAACGGAGTAGAAGGGAGTATAAGAAGAAGAGAGAGAGGCTACCTTTGGTCAACATTTCTAAAGAAGCTGCTCAGCGCCTCATCATAAACTCCCATCTGCAGAGACAAAAGCTAGACTCAATTAATGGCTTTTTAGATCAGACTGAAAGCAGCATACAACTTTGCCAGATTAATCCCAACATGGATTAAAAAATAAATAAATAAATATGTATTTATTTAGGTCAGTGGCCAGACTGAAGTGTCAACAGATCCAGAAATTCCCTTACAGCACAGTAGTAATGATTTTAGAAAAAAAATTTTTTGTGTGAATCTCATGAAAACAATGTTAACACCCAATGCATATAACTGTACACAGCACGGTAGTAACGATTTTAGAAAAAAAAAATTGTGTGAATCTCATGAAAACAATGTTAACACCCAATGCATATAACTGTAAAGCAGAATTTAGACATCATGGAGGCACTTGTACTGTACTGTAATTTAAAAATGTAATAAAACAGCATTTTTTAAATCATATTACATCTAAACATATTTGTATATATTAATTTATATTTAATTCAAACTATAATTTCTTTTTTTTCTTTTGATTTTAGGGTGAAATGTGACCCAGATGTGCTCTTGACAGGCTTCGCGAGATTCACATCTTAAATCTAAATCTTACTATGAATAGATTCTGACTGAAATGATAAATAAGCTGATTTTTGTCAAAAAGGATACAAATATTACATACTCAGTCTACCTGTAAAACAGTGTCATGCAAGTCATATAAAAATAATTAGAAAGAAGAACCAAGTACTTTAAAAGACATCTCTCTCTATAGTTTCATATTATTTCTCACTTGATTCACATGTGCGTGTTCTCGGAGTACGAGGTCCCAGAACCGGCAGCCCACCTGATTCCCACACTGACCAACTGAAGAAAAAAAAACATAAACCGATGACATGAGGCAACAAGACAAGGCCAATTCTTGGCCCAGGGGTGTTATGCACTTTTGTTGTTGTTGTTGTTGTTTATTTGGGAACCAATGACAGCTTGCACTTCACTGTTTTCCATGCCAGATATGATTGTCTGGTGGAGTAGTTTTGGTTTAGTGTGGAAGAGGATCTAACAAAAATTAAACAAACACTTTTAAATATGAATATTTATTTGTCAGTTTTAAAACTGATTCCTTTTTCATTCATACACTGATAGCTGATTTCTACCATATATTTTAAAGTGGCAAAGCAAACCAAGTCCCCCATATCAGTGGTCTTGTGTTGATAAATCATATCTAAAAGATCACCCACTCGCAAAAACTGTGTAAATTACACAAAAACAGCCAATTGTGGCATGCATGTATGTATGTATGTATGTATGTAGAAGAGGGGTTCAAAATCCAGTTGGTCCAAATCTAAAGGGGACACGGTTGGGTTGAATGAATATTATGCACTTGACGACGGAAAGGCTGCTCTATTACCGACATAACTGAGAGAAGCTAAACAAAAGAAGAAAAACTGCGCTTTGAGAACATGAAGAGGCTGGGGCTGTAATACAGGAACTTCCTGAAATCATAATTCTTAAAATAAGATGTAGTTCTACTTCCTGAGTGAAATTACCACGGTTACTGTAAAGATATAACAGAATTCTAAATGTTTGTCCCTGTAACGTTAGTTAGCGCATGTAATAACGAGGTTAACTTTAGTTATGACCATTAAAGATGAACTCTCTTACCTTGGACTACTATGGACTGTGTCATCTTTTTAGTTCATACCATTTTATCTACTGAAATTTGAATTTGTTACATGATGCCCATCTAACATGCATCTGTGGACCTGTCGCTTGTTAGTCGGCGGTTGTTTGCTATAGAAACAGTGGGCGTTTCTTCTTCTTTGGTGTTTATTGGCGGTTAACAGTGGGCGTTTCGCGCGACAATTTGACGTATCACAGTGCGCAAGGATATTCCGTTTGTAGTTTTTCATTTGAGCATTTTCCTCTAATCATTTTATCCATTAAAAATGTAATAAAACAGCATTTTTTAAATCATATTACATCTAAACATATTTGTATATATTAATTTATATTTAATTCAAACTATAATTTCTTTTTTTTCTTTTGATTTTAGGGTGAAATGTGACCTAGATGTGCTCTTGACAGGCTTCGCGAGATTCACATCTTAAATCTAAATCTTACTATGAATAGATTCTGACTGAAATGATAAATAAGCTGATTTTTGTCAAAAAGGATACAAATATTACATACTCAGTCTACCTGTAAAACAGTGTCATGCAAGTCATATAAAAATAATTAGAAAGAAGAACCAAGTACTTTAAAAGACATCTCTCTCTATAGTTTCATATTATTTCTCACTTGATTCACATGTGCGTGTTCTCGGAGTACGAGGTCCCAGAACCGGCAGCCCACCTGATTCCCACACTGACCAACTGAAGAAAAAAAAACATAAACCGATGACATGAGGCAACAAGACAAGGCCAATTCTTGGCCCAGGGGTGTTATGCACTTTTGTTGTTGTTGTTGTTGTTTATTTGGGAACCAATGACAGCTTGCACTTCACTGTTTTCCATGCCAGATATGATTGTCTGGTGGAGTAGTTTTGGTTTAGTGTGGAAGAGGATCTAACAAAAATTAAACAAACACTTTTAAATATGAATATTTATTTGTCAGTTTTAAAACTGATTCCTTTTTCATTCATACACTGATAGCTGATTTCTACCATATATTTTAAAGTGGCAAAGCAAACCAAGTCCCCCATATCAGTGGTCTTGTGTTGATAAATCATATCTAAAAGATCACCCACTCGCAAAAACTGTGTAAATTACACAAAAACAGCCAATTGTGGCATGCATGTATGTATGTATGTATGTATGTAGAAGAGGGGTTCAAAATCCAGTTGGTCCAAATCTAAAGGGGACACGGTTGGGTTGAATGAATATTATGCACTTGACGACGGAAAGGCTGCTCTATTACCGACATAACTGAGAGAAGCTAAACAAAAGAAGAAAAACTGCGCTTTGAGAACATGAAGAGGCTGGGGCTGTAATACAGGAACTTCCTGAAATCATAATTCTTAAAATAAGATGTAGTTCTACTTCCTGAGTGAAATTACCACGGTTACTGTAAAGATATAACAGAATTCTAAATGTTTGTCCCTGTAACGTTAGTTAGCGCATGTAATAACGAGGTTAACTTTAGTTATGACCATTAAAGATGAACTCTCTTACCTTGGACTACTATGGACTGTGTCATCTTTTTAGTTCATACCATTTTATCTACTGAAATTTGAATTTGTTACATGATGCCCATCTAACATGCATCTGTGGACCTGTCGCTTGTTAGTCGGCGGTTGTTTGCTATAGAAACAGTGGGCGTTTCTTCTTCTTTGGTGTTTATTGGCGGTTAACAGTGGGCGTTTCGCGCGACAATTTGACGTATCACAGTGCGCAAGGATATTCCGTTTGTAGTTTTTCATTTGAGCATTTTCCTCTAATCATTTTATCCACAAATGTAGATTTTCGGGACTCAACCTGTTTGTACTCTTCAAAAATGATTAAACTGAGAACAAAAAAAGCTGGAGGGATTGTGTTGTATTTAGCTGATAAGTATTATAAGTTAATACCCCTTAAATAATTTTTTTACCTGTTTTTCTGTTTAAAAGGTTATCGATATTTTTGAGCTTGTGGAGTTGATTTACACACTAATTGTTGATTGTTTTATTTATTTAGCCTTTTATTAGCCTTATTTATTTATGTGTCTAATGGAGTTATTTGATTGTAATTTGAATGCATCCATTTCTTGTAATACTTTCTTGTTTGTAGCTTTTTCTATCATATCATATTTGGATAATGAGCTGTTGAAAGACATTTTTTTTTAATTTAATTAAAAAAAAAATCCTTTATGACTCTATAACAGTCCATTTCAAAGAATAAATCCATGTGTCCCAGTGATAGGCTGTGTCCGAAATCGCCCCCTATACCCTTAAATAGGGCACTATTTGAGGGAACAGCCATTTTTAGTGGTGTCCGAAACCATAGTGGACGTTCTCGAGAGCACTCATTCAATCCCACAATGCACTGCAAAAACGAGTGTACAACTGGTGCACGCTCAACGGCTAGAGAATGCCCATAATGCACTGTGAGAGTCACGCGGCGACTGAATTCCCGCATCTCGCCAGAAGATGGCGCCCGCAGCGGAATAATCAATCCGTTCATTTTTACAAAGCGCTCATCCACGTCGTACAGCATAATGTACAACACGGGTATAAATTAATTGTAAATTGATTATTAAATTGTTTGATTAGGGTTTATACATAATTTCCGAGACAGAGTTCAAGATAAATCATTTAATCTTACTACCGGAGCTGCTAGTTTGCTAGTTTCAAATGATTAATAAACAGCAAGCACAAACTGCAAAAGCGGCATTCCTTCCGGTGCACTCAGTGTTCGAATTCACTACTTGTTTTCATTCACTCCTTCTAGTGAACTGAATTAGTGACCTAATAGGGCCTTTCGCACCGTTTTAGTTCCATAACTAAATGTACGGTACTAAAGTACTGGGACGATTTTGCGTGAACTATTTCCCAGTAACATTTAAAGGGTTGCATTCGCACCGAGAGTGTGTACTAATAAGTAGCGTAAGCCGGTCGTCAGTGACGTCATTTGTGCGCGGCGTTCAACAACAGAAACAAAGAAGAACAACATTAACAACAGGAGGATGGAGGACGCTGTGATCGGAGCTGTGTTTTTGTTGCGTCTCGCGGGTTTCACAATAATGGACATGGAATAGTCGATGAATTACAGTTTAAGTCACTTCCTTGTTGGCTTCACAAGAGAGAGTGGGAGGTTGCCGCTTGGTCCCAGTCCATACTATCCACCCTAAACAGTATCCAAGATTAGAATTAGTGTGTACCTGGTCATAGTATGTTGAAATCCTTAAGTCTACCCAGATGGCAACAGAGTCTGGGGTTTAAATTTTACAAAAAAAAGGGAAGTCGTGGGCTAATGGTTAGAGAGTCGGACTCATAACCCAAAGGTTGTGGGTTTGAGTCTCGTACTGGCAGGGATTGTTGGTGGGGGGAGTGAATGTACAGTGCTCTCTCCCACCTTCAATACCCTGACTGAGGTGCCCTTGAGCAAGGCACCGAAGCAAAAACGGCTGCCCACTGCTCCGGGTGTGTATTCACGGTGTGTGTGTGTGTGTGTGTTCACTGTTGTGTGTGTGCGTGCACTTTGGATGGGATAAATGCAGAGCACTAATTCTGAGTATGGGTCACCATACTTGGCCACATGCCACTTTCACTAAAAATGCGGAGTCTTGGGTTTGGTTTAAATTTGGCACTTCTGGCTTGATTTTGGTGGATTTTTGAAGTGCAGATCCATGCTCACCCTTCACTTAAAATCACTTAAATTCGCCAAACTTAAAGCTCACGTCAGTTCACCAATGTGACAACATTAATCTATGGAATCCCTGTTAAAGAGACAATACTTAGCCTAATAGGTATTACAATTACGTGAAATGCAGAGATGCACAGAAGTTAATTTTGAAGAAAAGTAAAAAAAAGTCCAAAATAATAAAAAAAATAAATGGTTATAAATACATCTTTCTCTTGTTGGCAGTTTTTATTGACCAAAACAGAGTTTTTGTTGAGGGTCATCTCTCTGGTGATTGCATTAGGCCTAAATTAATGCATCTATCTTTGTACAGTTTCACTTGGAAGAAAAAAACTCATATTATATATATAAAAAAAACTGTAAAATCACATGACACAGTTGGTTTAAATATATTTTTGATCAGATGAATAAAATGTTAAAACTGAAATTGCTACAAGGTTTCTTATGCAACGCATGGTTAACTGAGAAAGTTGTATTGAACGTCTTTAGCAGTTATTTGACATTAAATATGGAACTATTAATTTGCCCTTGTAACTACAACCTCCTTTAAAGTGTGCTGTTGTTATATTAATTTAATATAAATATATACAATTATTATAAATTGATATTTACGTTCAGTTTTGTTCAAATATTCTTACGTCACCTACACTACTGCAGATGTAGTTGACATTTCACAGGAATTAATATACAAATACAGATACGAAACAAATATCAGAAAACATCAGCTTTATTAAAGTGTACTGTATTGCTTTATTAATATTTTGTGCATATTTGTTTAAAGTATCAGGTTTTTAGACATCAATGTATGATCTTTTTGTATCAGTTTAACACAACACTTGCAGTGCTCTGGTTTACAGTACATTAGTGATTAATGAAATATTTCATAGAATACTGTAGCTATACATGATGCTGAAGAGACAGTAGTGCTTCATTCTTTACTGAAACACAAGCAATGACACAGGTCCTTTCTGTTGCCGTCGCTCAAGCAGCAGGACAGGTGCCCACACCGACTGCACCGCTGACCAAAGCCGCTTTACTGAAGCTCACAGGAGCCTCGTTCACAGACAGGTTCCTCATGCAACCCGTGTAGCCCCTTCTGCTGAGGAGACTGTGGGCAGCATGGAGTCTGGAGCAGAAAAAATGATCAAAAAGATGAATAAACTCTCTCTGACATTCATGAGCTACAATTATTGACTTTAAAATGGGAATAAAAAACAAACGCTCATACAGTAGCATATAAAAGATACAGCCTTGTGCTTAGATTAACCCTCATGTTGTATTCCGGGCATTTTGACCCAGAGAGGATTTTTCCCAAAAATGTTAGTTAATGTTATCACATTAGTCTAAAACTTGCTGACTTCGGTCACACAGTGTATAACATCATCCAAAAATATTTCAATATTTTTTGTACTTTTTGGGGATTTTTCCCCCACCTTGTTACACATGTAAAAGAAAATTAAGTTTTTGAGTAAATATTACCAAATTTATCCACAAATAATGTTTTTTTATTATTCACTGAAAAACTGAGCATGAGCTCAATGATCAAACATCTGGGCTAACTGAAAGAAAAAAAGTTGACAAAACGATTGAATCCAATATTTGGTTTAATATAGCTAAATGGGACATTTACAAGCAGTTTTTAAAAGGCTGTGACTAATGGACTGCAACGGTTAAAGTTAAAAATCATAATTTGTGTTCTACTGAAGAAACAAAGTCACCTACATCTTGGATGCCCTGGGGGTAAGCAGATAAACATCAAATTTTCATTTTTGGGTGAACTATCCCTTTAATGATTGCACCACACTGATGAAGAGGCCTCGCTGCCTCACTGCCCAGTGAGTCAATGACCTAACAGGATTACAAAACATCGTGTATACCTGAAACAAATTCAAGTAAGCCACATACATAACTAAGCAAATCTTTAATGAGCTTCAAGTAGCTGAAAAGAAAGAAAAAGTACAGTTCCAAATGTAATATTTATTCAATATTACAAGTACAGGAGGTGTAATAGTTATAACAGTATGAAGCTGTATGGGTTTTAGGTCTCTACCTGTGATCTTATGCCAACTTCCACCACAGATTTCTTGTCAAGGAGACACGTAGGTGGAGAACTCACGGATACCATTATTCACCACAGCAACCACCTACAGTACAAAACCCATCAAATCCATCAAATGACCTCACTGTTCCTATTAAAGGGATAGTTCACCCAAAAATGAAAATAATAATAATGTCATTCCAAACCCTTAAGACCTTCGTTCATCTTTGGAACATACATTAAGATATTTTGGATGAGATCTGAGAGCTTTCTGACCCTCCATAGACAGCAAGGTAACTACCACGTTCAAGGCCCAGAAAGGTAGTAAGGACATCGACAAAAAAGTCCATGCGTTTAACTGTGTATGCTGGAATTGTGTCCCCTTGAGCCAAGTAGAGACATGTGCATGTGTAACCTCCTGACCGTCACTCTAGGGTGTGAAATTTCTCTATGCACATTTAACAGCTGCAACGCCATTTTGCAAGACCTTGAGGAATACGTAAAGGGGTCATATGATGCTATTTAAATTTTTCCTTTCCCTTTGGAGTGTTACAAGCTCTTGGTGCATAAAGAAGATCTGTAAAGTTGCAAAGACTAAAGTCTCAAATCCAAAGAGATATTCTTTATAAAAGTTAAGAGTCTGGCCTGCTCAAAACATGCTTTGTCTTTGGTAAGTTAGCAATTCAGGATAGTGTACCTGGTTAAGCTGGTCTTTTCAACAAGGCAGTCAAATGTTTATCTACTTGTTCATTGTCAGTACTATTTTTCAAATTTGAACCTCTTAACTGAAGTTCCTGTAAGACTATGTTCAGGCGCTACACCAAAAATAGCCACCGGGTAACACCCAAACTTCATTTTGATGCATTTTCCTTTTACAAATTTTACATTTCTGTCACTAGAATACTTCCATCACAAACAACCTCCAAATATGGAACCTTTAGACTGAGACCTTTCCAACGACATGTTTTGTCAAGATTTTAGCAAAGGTTATGAACACACGAACAAAAATGGGAAATGTTTGCAACTAGCTGAAATATAAATGTATGTGGGTTTCTTTATATTTTAATTAGATTTCTGTTAACATGTATGTGACTTCTTTTTTATACTTTTAGTTATAATTACCAATAATAACCCTGCCTGAATAAGTTATTTAACTTACGTTTAGTCAACAAAACATTATTTTATTTTATTTTTTAAAGACCCTGTTCAAAAGTTTAGATATGCTTGATTCACAATACTTTGCGCTGCCTCGATGATCCTGGAGAACGCAGTTTTCATGATCCTTCTGTAGATTATGGGTCTTTCAACTAACTTCAATAGGTGCATCCAGAGATGCTTCTGAAACACCTCTGAAGCAGTTCACATATATGCTGGACACTTAATGTCTGCTTCTCCATTTCATATCAAATTTGATAGTTTCTACAAAACTACCCAAACATGGTGATCACGACCCAACACAAAACATAATGCTGAAATAAATAAAAGGACATTGAATATTGTTTTTTTTTATGATGTAAGAAGAATAAAATAATGTGTTATGTGCTATGCCACAAAATCATAAAGACTGTTTTGACAAGTCAAAATATAGATTTTAGCTGTCATTAGGCTATATAAAAAATATTTGACTGCAGAATGCTGATTTACCAATCCAAATCAGGTATTCCAGACAGTCATGTAAAGATGCATAATAATGATGTTAATATGCTATTTAGGATTTAGCACAGCATGTCAACCTCCAAGAAGAATTCCTTGTCAAATAGTCCTACTTAGATCTTATTTTCTCTGCAAGTTTCTGTTCAAACTGTTGCTGTGCAGTAGTTGAACTGAACAATACTTTGTTAAAGCATTTATTAATTGTGGTTAATGCTAATTTATATTGTGTAAGAAATTACAATGCCCTATTAATTCGACTTTATCTAATTAGATCAGGATAACTGCTTCAACCCAAATAGCTTGATTTATCATGGTGAAGAAAAAAGACAACATTTTCATTATTTCTGCACCATTTGGAGAGATTACATCCTGAAGCTGTTACAAAAGGAAGAACTATATGTACTTTGTTACGGATACTCTTCAATAAACATCAACATCTCCATGTTCATTGTTAGTTCCTGTTTACAGTTGTGTTACTGGACGTAATCCTGTGACTAAAACTAGAGCTGGTATAATGCAGAAACCTAGTTATCTAAGCTGGTAGAGCACATGACTTAAACTCAGCGATGTTAACTAAAACTATATTTGCTGCTGCAAACTGCAAACAGCCGAATGCATCTTCATCATGGATTTAATTATAAATCACATGGAATTTAGTGTGTGAAACCATTATATTCGATTTGCACTTAAGTATATTATTTCCATAATAATTCAGGAAAAAAAAGTATGCATACAGTACTCTATTACTGAACAATCAAGAGTGTGCTACAGTGTGTGCTTGAGAGTGAGGATAGAAACACTAGTAATTAATTCAGAACATGTATTCCCGTTACCATGTCACTGAGAGGTTTCATGCCAAATTGCACCTAATTAATCTGAATACTATTTTAAACTGTGACAACACAGGAAATTTACAGGAACAGAATGTTAACGTGTGAGGCTAATATCAGGATATTTAATGCACTAAAGCACTGGGTTCACTGGGTCATCTTTGCACTGTACTCTGTATTAACCCTTTAATATCTGTTAATTTTGTGATGATAATTACATGGATTATTCATTTTCAGTTACATTTGAATGATTTCCTGCATCTGAGGGAATAGTGCAGTTAATGAGGGATCACAATACCTGAATGTTTTTCATCACAATGGCCTGAGGGTGAGTACATTTTCAGCAAATTTTCATTTTTGGATGAACTTAGACAGCATTAAGGCTGTACATTTTATAAATATGAGCCATCAATACTTGAACAACCAGCCAGACAGCAGGAACAAAATATATAAATCCATGATGAAGATGCACACAGTTCAACAAAGAAATTTAGCTGTGGTATTCAGTGAAGGTCAAAATAAATGATGAAGAGATAAAAAAAAATAATACATAACATCACACAATCACAGTCTTTGCTATCGGAATGGAATTAGATCAATTAGTGTTTCTCAACTCTGCTACTATAACCCTCTGTTCAATTTAGTCTTGCTCGAAAAGGGCTTTGGTTAGTGTGGGTTGTATTTGTTACCTGCTAATGTATGTGTAACTGATGCACCCGGTGAAATTCTGCATGGAACTCGTAGGAGAGCCTCCATAGTAGAAAGTCTTTGGAACATTATCTGACTGAGATGTGGAAGACGGCTTCTTTTTCTCCTGCTTGTCTTTGTCATCAAAGACAAGTTCATACCTAGAGATCATGAATAAAGAGTATGATGAAGAGCTGATGTAAAAAGTGCATACATATAAGGGCAATTCAAAAGATTCAGAACTTAATTTGATATAACAAATATTCATCAGGAAAGAGTGGAGTGTTGATATGAGATCAACAAAATGACTACTTTTTCCCCATCAACAATAATGAGGATGAAATGCATCATCAAGTAAATTATTTTAATTTAAAATACTTTTCACAACAATACGATGAGAAATAACATTTGCAAGGTATTAAAACTGTACTAACATTTTTTAAAGAAGAAAAATATAATCTCATTAATATCATTCATATTAAAGTATGTTAGAGATTGCCCTGCTGAGGCTGACCTTTGACAAAGAGATGAACATTGGTAAACTGAACAGCTGTTGCAGCTTATGTTAAAATGGTTTTCTCCATACTCCATACCGCATAATAACAAAGGGGGAAAAATATTTATGATAACAAATTGTTGCAATAAATAAATAAAAACATAGTGGTAGTCAAAACCATAAAAATGCTTGTGACCATGGAATCCTAAAGAGTGATTCTCGAAGAAACGCTGTGCAGTTTCTCATGTGTGTGAACTACATGACTAGAAAGAACAGAAGAAGCTCAATTTAAAATTGAAGATAAAATTCAATAATTGTCATTTAAAATTCAACACCAAGTTGGAAAAGACGTCCCTTTCCCAGAACATCCACAAGATGGATGAAAATGCTGACGTTATAAAAAGTATAAAGGACAGGATGACTTAAGGTAAGTGTTTACAAAAATATTTTATAATATAGTTAGTTTTTTTGTGGCTTATAGGAGAGCCCTTATTTACAGTGGGTACAGAAAGTATTCAGACCCCCTAGCAAATGGCTGCAATATAACAAAGAGTGAACAATTTAAGGGGGTCTGAATACTTTCCGTACCTACTGTCTATTGTTTGTCTTGTTTTTAACATTCTGTTATTATCGTTATTTTTAAAATAACAATATTTTGCTATTTTTGTTATATTAAAATAACAATATTTGTTATAAATAATTTTACAAACTAAAATTATATGGCGCATGAGTCAAGAATAAACTGCACAACGGCATTTTAGTGCCACGTTAAAAAAAAACTAATTCTAAGATCACGAGATTAAAGTCCTAATATTTTGAAAATAAAGTCAAAATGACGAGAATTAAACGGAAATATTTTGAGAATAAAGTCGACATTATGAGAACAAGGTCAAAATATTTTTAGAATAAAGTCAAAATTTCAAGAATAAAACCGAAACATTTTCAGAATAAAGTCAAAATTATGAGAATTAAATTGTAGCAATTATGAGATTAATGTTATAATATTTTAAGATTATAACCTATATTGCACAAGCAAATGACCCGGATTGGGAGCACTGGGAAAAATTACGGTGTCCTGGCAACTGATTTGAATTGCCTAAATGTGGGATTATTA
>NW_015505525.1:0-984 GCF_001515645.1 Sinocyclocheilus grahami
TCTATGGGAGGTAGATCTTTCTCTGCTATGGCTCCCAAACTTTGGTTATTGTCCGGAGAGCCAGGGGCAATGTGTTTCACACTCCATGAATTTAAGTCTAAACTCAAAACCTATATGTTCCACCAATATTACCGGTTATAATGTCATGTTAATGTTACCTGTTACCTGTCATGTTTCTTATTTTATTTTTTATTTATTTATTTATTTGTTATTTTTTATTTTTTTCCCTCTCTATAATACTGTATTATTACTGTGGTATGCAACTGCAACCACATGTTCTGGACTTGGAAAATGTCTTGTCCATGTATGTAGGAATGTTTTGCTTCTGTCATTGTGCAGTGTCCATGAGCTTGGGAAAGGCGCTATATAAATTAAACCTATTATTATTATTATTATTATTTTATTTGCAGATCTCTCTAAAGCATTTGACTGTAGATCATAAACGTTTATTACAGAGGCTAAGTTGTATAGGTTTTAGTGAAATGGCTCTAAATTGGTTCAATAATTATTTATCAGAAAGAACTCAGCGTGTCTCAATTGAACGTTTTATTTCAAATGAACAAAAAACTACAAAAGGTGTTCCACAGGGTTCTATTTTAGCATTGTATTTATATTAATGACCTTGGTCGTGGGATAATCTCAGCTAGAATTCATTTATATGCTGATGACACAATTATTTACACAGTAGCACATTCGGTGAATCAAGCCATAGAGCTCTTGCAAGAATCTTTTCAGTTACTGCAACTGTCATTGTCCAACTTAAAATTGGTTTTAAACTCAAAGAAAACAAAAGACATGCTTTTCACTCGTTGTCGCACTGAAACAGATTTACCCTATTTTAACTTTACTAGGAGAATCTATTGAAAGAGTAAGTTGTTATAAATACTTGGGCATATGGTTGGATGACAAATTGGGATTTTATGTACATATTGAAAAACCTTTTAAAAAGCTTAGACTAAAATTGGGTTTTCTTTTTCGCTTAAA
>NW_015505525.1:2022-3968 GCF_001515645.1 Sinocyclocheilus grahami
CACTGGTGTCCTGCTCCTTCTTCAGCTCCTCAGCCATCATGGCAGTCTGACATATAGGCCAATGAAAATGAGCTAACCAATATAGATAGAATTAGCTTCCATGAATGTTCTCAATGTTACCACATGCAGCTAAACAAAGTCAAATAACTAAATTAGAATAGAGCAACAGAATGCAAACATCTACATCAGTGATGGCCTTCTTGGCCTTCTCCTCTGCATTTCTGGCCTCCTGGACTGCATCATCCACCTCACCTTGAACCTGGAGCAGATCAGCCTCAAGCTTCTTCTTGGTGTTAATAAGACTCGTATTCTGCAGGATTTAAGCAGGTAGTTTAGTGTATATTTTACTACAATTGTATAATGCAACATGAATTTACTACAGGATTGTTTTGACTGGGAGATGTTCCGGGCTGCTTCTGATGATGACATTGAAGCCTACTCGGACACCAAGAAGTGTGTAGAAGACGTGTGTAGTAAATAGGGGACCACTAAATGACAACATTTTTAATTGACGACGACCTCTGACCTCTCACCTCAGGACCCCTGCGTCCCGTTCACCTGTGACCTATTAATAATCTCCAGATGTCAGTATGTCATATGTTTTTAGCATTATTAAACTTCCGGCATTGACCCAGTGATCTTGCATATCCTCCGGGGATCAATATGAAGACTGATCAATTTCGAACAGTGACAGGTCATAAATGATGTCCTGAGATGCATTTTTAACTCTCACATCTGGCAGTATCTGTTGACCACATGCGGGCATCCGGCCACATTCCGTCGCAGGGTGTGTTGTGGTCTCTCCCCCTCTCTCTCTACGGGATGTGAGAAAAAGAAGATTCTAATGATGAACAAACAATATCAAAATAAAAAATAAAAAAAACATTTTAAGAGACCAAAGCATATTGGTCCCAACTATGCTCTCTCTCTCTCTCTCTCTCTCTCTCTCTCTCTCACATACACACACACATTCAATTGTCTGAGTAAAAGGGTCTTATTCTCTTCTTTTAAATGAAATGAATATAAATAAATTGTGATCACACACAATATAAAACAAAGCAAAACATTTACCCTATTTTTAGGTGTTACTAAAAGTATAAAAACATCTTACATTTTTCCAGAAGCAGGAAAAAGAGTTTGTCTTGTAAGAAAAAGTTCTATGTTTTATGGAGGCTTTCCATAGACATAATGATTTTAATGCTGTGTCAACCCCTAAACATATCACAGTAAACTTTCTGCATTTTGATATTTTCATTTCATATTTAGCATAATTTATCATTTAAAAAGCTGTAATGCTCAAGGGGACAAATTTCGCTCATGTCAATCATTGATGTATTACTACACAACAAGGGGTAGATGAACCACACACACACAAACACAAACACACACATCTGGTTTGTGGGGACACTCCGTAGGTGTAATGATTTTTTATTGTAAAAACTGTACACCTATCCATCAAACAAAAATTTCTGCAGTTTTATATTTTTCTGTTTGTTAGCAATTTTAATTATGAGTACTCAAGAAATGTCATCATAAACCATATTTTCATTGTTATATCAGAGTAATATCCGTGTCATTATACAAATGTGTGTCCTGATAAATAATATAAACAAGCATTAGACTTGTGCCGGTATTCGGTAATGCAGTATATCACGGTAATGAATATGCACGATATTGTTATCGTGGGCTCTTCCAAATACCGTGAATAATTATATATTACAAGTTATTCAGAATTTTGAATGCATTTTAAGAATACTTTTCCCATCATCTTGTCAAAATGCACAACAGCGCTGTATGCTGCGTGAAAGACGCGTGTGCACTCTGATGTAAACGAGCACGGACGAGAAGCGCACGGCGGAACATGTGAGAGACGCTCTGGATGAAAGCCACTTTCACTCTCCGACAGCAGATGAAGCTAAACTGCAGAAATAATAATAATAATAATT
>NW_015505525.1:3978-6413 GCF_001515645.1 Sinocyclocheilus grahami
ATTTATAGACCACCCAAACAGCAAAATGACTTTTTCTCTGAACTCAGTGAACTATTAACTCTTGCCTGTGCATCATCAGCCCAGGTCATCTTACTTGGTGACTTTAACATCCATGTTGATACACACTGTTTTAATAGTACTCAACTAATGACTGTCCTGGACTGCTTCGATCTTTATCAGAACGTCAACTTCTCTACTCACACTCATGGTCATACGCTTGACTTAGTCTGTACATCTGGTTTGAACAATATCTCCATTAGTGGTCTGGCTACTCCTATTTCTGATCATAAGCTTATTACTTTTGACTTTACACTAACTTATCCAACCAAATGTACTGACAACATAACCATTTCTTATCGTAAGTTCAATGCTATCAATGTTGATACATTTACTATTGCTTCATCTGTTATATCTGATGTTTCCAATTTTACCTGTCCATCCAAGATATCTGATTTGTATCACTCTGCTATTGCTGATGTTTTAGACGAGCATGCTCCAATTAGGACTAGGTCAGTTCCCATGTCCCGCTCCTCTCCATGGTTTAACGATGAGCTACGTGCTATGAAAGCGAGAGACAGGCAACTTGAACACCTTTTTAGGAAAACAGGTTTAACTTTACACTTTCAGGCATTTTCAGATCATGTTAAGCACTATAAAACTTCCTTGAACGCAGATCACTCTTCCTATATTTCCAAAATTATTAACAAAGCAAACAATAGGCCTAAATAACTTTTTAGCACGGTCAATAGGCTTGTTCAAGCTCCAATGCATAATGCCTTTCAACGAGAATCTGATAATCTATGCTGTTCTTTTTTACGCCATTTTCAGGGACATTTGGTGCAGAACTGACCACTTCTACTTGTGAGCTAGCTCTGTCTATTCAAACGCTCGATAACTTCTCCTTGTCCAATCCCACCTCAATTAGTGAAATAATATTGAAATCTACTTCTTCTTCCTGCCGGGCTGACCCTGCACCAACATTCCTTTTGAAACACTGCAACAAGCATACAAATACATAAACATTTCCAGCTAAAAAGAAGCTTATCTCTAATTTAAAGAATATGGTAATAAATAAAAATATCTAATTAATGTGACAGCAAAGTAAGAAACATTAAAGCAACTAAAGCACTATAGCAAAGCAAATAATTCATCATACATTTTAAATATGTATTCAACATTTATTTAAGCTCATTAAATTTATAAATCACATCATTCTCTTCTTAAACTTTTTTTTTTAATTATCCAAAAATTAGGCCTTGACTGTGGTAGTTACCTTGCTGTCTATGGAGGGTCAGAACGCTCTGAGATCTCATCAAAAATATCTTAATTTGTGTTCCGAAGATGAATGAAGGTCTTGCGGGTTTGGAACGACATGAGGGTGAGTAATTAATGACAGAATTAACTGAATCATTTTTGGGTGAACTATCCCTTTAACCTCCCCTTCCCCTCTCAATGATATCTCTTCTCTTCATGACGTAAGACTCGGAAAAGAGGTTGGACTATACTGACTGTCCAATGACTAGGTTTTCAGCACCATTTGCCTGGAGTTTGATTGACAGGCGATCTAACCAATATTGACGGCAGTTCCCTTCAATGATGGAGAACAAGCTTTTGGGGGTTTTGAGAACCAGAACCAAGCTGACTGAGCAATAAAGCTATAGTGAGCTCCTTTATTAAAATACCTGGAGGAGGGGAATAATACACAAATTGTTATATTCACTCAGCATTACTTGATCTAATTCACAAATATCTCCATCACAATTTAGTAGACATTAATTGTATTCAGTTGTGTTTTAGGCACTAAGTCCAATACTTTATAGTCAATCACATTTTTATATTGAAATAATGAAGATTTCTGTGCCACCTCAGACTGGTTGCTGGCCCCTCCCTGGCTACCCCTATGAAAACATCCTGGCTCCGCCACTGCGTGGAATGTAAGTTGTACTGTATTAGAATTTATAGTTTTACAATAGAAATGTTCAGCGAGCGACAGTAATAGACTATCTAGTGATGCAAACTACTCAACTTTTTATGAAATTTCTCCATTTTGAATTGAAAATATGCGATCATGATTCATGTCAAGTCACCTTTATTTATATAGCGCTTTTAACAATACAGATTGTGTCAAAGCAACTGAACAGCATTAATTAGGAAAATAGTGTGTCAATAATGCAAAGTGACAATAGTAAACACTCATTTTTCAGTTTAAGACATTCATCATTGACCTGTTCATCATTGAATTCAGTGATGCCATCATCCAGCTCAGTTCAGTTTAAATAGTATCTGTGCAATCATTTGCAATCAAGTCAACGATATCGCTGGAAATGAAGTGTCCCCAACTAAGCAAGCCAGAGGCGACAGCAGCAAGGAACCAAAACTCCATCGGTGACAGAATGGAGAAAAAACCTTGGGAGAAACCAGGCTCAGTCGGGGGG
>NW_015505525.1:6666-7272 GCF_001515645.1 Sinocyclocheilus grahami
TCTAACGATGTAGCAAGTACATCGGGTGTTATGGAAAGTGTTCCCGGTTCCGGTTGACCTAATTAATGCAGCCTAAAAATCCTTTAACGGATTTGAATATTAGAAGCGTATTAGTGTGTTATGTGTAAGCCAGCTTAAAGAGTTTGGGCGCTAAATGGTCAAGTCAAGTTTATTTGTACAGCGCTTTTCACCATACAAATCATTGCAAAGCAACTTTACAGCCAATTAAGTTTCTACAATATTTAGTGGTAGCTTATCAGTAGTGACTGTCAGTTAATGTACATATGGCAGAAATGTACGGGAAAATCAATTTAAGACGTAATAAAACAGAAGATGAACACTATTAACAGCAATTATTATATGATGCAATCAAACTTATAGCAAAATGTGGTAGTTCTGTCTGTTGTTTTTAGGGTTGGCATCATCTGAGGTCCTCTGAGGGGTTGCATCATCTCTTCTCATGTGTTCTGGATCCAGACTGAAGCTTGTGTAAATCCTAGTTACATCCCGTGTTTTAATAATTATGTCTAATTATAGACATAATTAGCGTAGCTGCTGTTCCAACCAAGCAAAATTGATTTGTTTAACACTAAAGAATAATAATGT
>NW_015505525.1:7389-9864 GCF_001515645.1 Sinocyclocheilus grahami
ACTGCAGTACAAGATTATGATATGCATTACTTGAATGCTTGGCCAAAGAGATGTGTCTTTAATCTAGATTTAAACAGAGAGAGTGTGTCTGAACCCCGAACGTTATCAGGAAGGCTATTCCGGAGTTTGGGAGCCAAATGCAAAAAAAACTCTACCTCCTTTAGTGGGCTTTGCTATCCTAGGTACTACCAAAAGTCCAGAGTTTTGCGACCTTAGGGAGCGTGATGGATTGTAGCGTGGTAGAAGACTAGTTAGGTACGCAGGAGCTAACCCATTAAGGGCCTTATAGGCAAGTAATAATATTTTGTAACTGATACGGAACTTAATAGGTAGCCAGTGCAGAGACTGTAAAATTGGGGTAATATGATCATATTTTCTTGACCTGGTAAGGACTCTAGCCGCTGCATTTTGGACTACCTGTAGCTTGTTTATTGAAGATGCAGGACAACCAGCTAGCAGTGCATTACAATAGTCCAGTCTAGAGGTCATGAATGCATGAACTAGCTTTTCTGCATCAGAAACAGGTAACATATTTCGTAACTTGGCAATGTTTCTAAGATGGAAGAATGCTGTTTTTGTAATGTGGAAAATATGATTTTCAAAAGACAAATTGCTATCTAATATAAGACCCAGATTTTTGACTGTAGAGGAAGTAACAGTACATCCGTCTAGTTCCAAATTGTAATCCACGAGATTCGGTGTAATGTCTTTTGGTCCAATAAGTAATAGGTAACAAGTCTTTCAGTAATTTAGTGGGTACAGGATCTAATAGGCATGTTGTTGGTTTAGATGCAGTGATAAGTTTATTTAGCTCTTCCTGTCCTATAGCTGTAAAGCACTGCAGTTTATCTTTTGGTGCGATGAATGAAGCTGAAGTATTATACGCTGTAGAATCTACATTTGTTATTGTATTTCTGATGTTATCTATTTTATCAGTGAAGAAATTCATAAAGTCATTACTATTAAACTGTGAGGGAATATTTAGATCGGGTGGCGTCTGGTTATTTGTTAATCTAGCCACTGTGCTAAATAAAAACCTTGGATTGTTTTGGTTATTTTCTATGAGTTTGTGGATATGCTCGGCCCTGGCAGCTTTTAGAGCCTGTCTATAGCTGGACATACTGTTTTTCCACGCAATTCTAAAAACTTCCAAGTTAGTTTTTCATGTAAATTATAAATGAACATGACAAGAGACATTTGCGTTTTCGACTATTAGACATACGAATAAGAGTGAATGTGCACATTTTAAAATAAAATATTATTTTCAAATAGTGTAAATTGATTACTAGGCTACTTCATATGAAGAGTTCAGATACAAAAACCTCTGAGTGCCGTTTGAAATTTTCTTCTAAAATGAGCATTTTTATCAGGCTCCTTTGTGTAGGTTCAGTAATTTCACTTTAATGGCAATGAATAGTTTCTTTTCTTTCCCATTTAAGTAAAATAACTGACCATAAACATAGGAGCCTGAGAAAATAACCATTTATGAGTACAGCATCACAATCGATCAGATGCGTGTTAAAGTTGCGTTCATTGCTATAGCAACCCCCCCCCCCACACACACACACACACACACATACACAAAATTGCAGAGGGCCTCGCACGTCAACTTCGCATAGAGCCTCGCACCCCCCTTGCAAAGGCCCTGCATATGACAGCAGGTTTTTAATCAATAGGATTTAACTAATTTATCTCATATAGAATACGCTTCATAACATAACGTTAATAGACTTATAGGCTAGCTGCACAAAACACAATTCAGAAACACGGCAACTAAACTCAAAAAATTCACCGTGTTTTATTATAATTGTGTTCTCATTATAATGTTATGTAGCCTATATGACAGTCCCGGTCATAGTTATTAATATTCTGCATTGTTGCTCTCGCTGCGCGCTGAAGAGATTATCACCGTAGTACCACAATGAAGCGCTTTACTGCAGCGAAACTCAACCAAATGCATCTTATATGAGATAAATAATATATACATGATATCAGGCACGGATTGGCTAATCGGGAGCACCGGGAGTTTTTTACAGGGTTTTTGGCCGTGAGAGCCGCGGTGTTGTCATGCCACTGGGGTTGAAATATGGATGCTGTCCGCTGATCTATAATAGATATTATACATAGATCAGTGATGCTGTCCCTAGACTGCCTGCACTCATAGCAGCCCCACTCTTTTTATTTATAATTTTCTCGCAGCCCATATTATTATTTTCACCAGACCATATCAATAACAAATTCTCAATTGATAATTAATCATTCTTTTTGCGCAAATCATTGTTTTATTAAACATTACTTTGTGTATTTGGTGTAATGATATGTTAATGTGGTTTAAGGTAAAAAACACATTATTTTCCACATACTGTACATTATTGTTTCTGCCTTTCTGAAACGCGTCGATTTTTACAAAGCTCATCGGTCTGAAAAGCGAGGTGTGCTGTGATTGGCCAGCTATCCAGTGCGTTGTGATTGGCC